>NW_016908250.1:1065967-1082777 GCF_001483705.2 Eufriesea mexicana | reverse complement strand
AGGAATTACGTAAAGACAACTATTATTATATCCTACCAGGTGACCTGAACGCGAAATACTATACCTGAGGTAACGCTATAAACAATAGCAGCGGAATATCACTGAGCAAGTGAACCCTCGAACGCCATATCTCATACCGACTCTCCACCCACAATACAGCAATGTCATCTTACCATAAAAAGTAACGCATTTATAGATCTTCGCCTAACGGATAGTTGCATTAAATTTCACGAGACAACCAGCCATCACGCACTGGACTCATTCGAATATAATAGCGACTACCAAGCAGTACTGATAAAAATATCGATACTTTCGATGGAAATACTGGAAATAGACGAATCAGTAACACCAGACGAATACAACTTCTATAAATCTGATTGGACGAAATTCGCCAAATTTTTAATGAAGACCGACAGTTCAAACGTACTAAACGACAGAAATTTAAACGCAATAAAAATCGATAATTGCCTCAACAGATTCAATTGTAACATAGTGCTGACCATGCAGTACCGCGTATAAAAACTTACTACAACGCGACAGACAAATACATCACTCGCATTAAACAACTACGCGTACAAAAAAGCAACATAATCACGAAGTCGAACTGACCTTTCGATTTTCCTACGATCGGTTTTGAAAAAATCCGGAGTTCGCCAAAAGGACGGACGTTTCCCTATTGGCGACTCGAACTAAGGGCGTTCCCTTGGTTCGCGAATTGGTCACCTTGAAGGAAGGAAAAGTTCCCGCAAACGAAAACGGTAGTGGAAGGAACCCCCTCCTTCAAGGTGAGGTGCACTTGGTCGAAGTGCAAGGGGTTCATCCTCGTGCTGGTGATCCTCCTCCACAGTCAAAGCCTTTAATCGAGAACGCATACCTGCAGTGTACCGAGGGTGAAAACGCTTTCCACAGTGTAGTATTATAATTTCATCGAACACGTTCAACAGTGCAGTGTCGAAATACCAACAAGATATATAACGTATAAAATACACATGGGTCTAATCCCTTGGAGACATTGCAAAACAAGTTAGAAGTAACGCGACAGACAAATAAAACTAGTGAAAGTGGTAATATAGATGAAGTTTTGAAAAAAATAAAAGAAAAAGGACTCACGCAGAAGTGCATTAATAAAATAAATGCACGAATAAAAAACGAATTTAATATAAAAAGCACGAAAACTCTAAAAGCAGTACCAAAGTTAATCGTTAAAAGAAGTTGAACAGTACAGCCACCGCAGTCGACAAATATGGCGCCGAGAAAGAAATCAGACAGATTTACTACTAAACTACTACTAAACAAACAGATTTACTAAAAATCATAGACAAATTAAATAAAACAGTCGAGTTTCTGTCGAAACAACTGGAAGAAGAGAGAGCGAAGAATAACGATAGAAATTCCGTTCTTTGCCACCAAGTCACGCCGAGCCGTCGAGCCAGATAACGAGGACCAAAGAAAACCCTACGGCCCCGGAGAAAAATACAGCAGCGACGGAAGACAACAAGGATTCATGGAGAATAGTCGGGCCAACGAAAAGACCTCGCCCCAGTCAACTTACGAGTCCAGCGGCCTGCAGCAGTACGAGTCTTCACCACCGACCCTAAAGGACGGAAGCACCACATCCAACATTGGCGAAGAAAGTTAAGACGATCAACAAAACCCGCCGAAGAGTACTGATAAACTGGTAAGAGGCGCCAGGCCTCTCCCGATAACAATAATTGATACATCGAAAACGATAATAGAAATAGTTTCTAACATGACTCGTGATTTTTACACAAAAAAATCCCGAATAACAGGCATCTCTTGCACGTCCATTCTATTTTCGCGCATAATATAGCGTGTGAACTGTTGAGAAATCGGAAGATAAAGTTTTTCATCTACTCCCCGAAAGGCGCGAGGAACACGTCGATGCTATTAAAGAATCTAGACGGTGACTTTCAGTCGGAAATCGTCCTCTCCGCACGAGAAACATTCCCGATATCAAATTTCAAGCGGTCAAGAAATTCGAAACGCGGAAATTCATCCAAGAAGGGAGAAAACTCTCAATTTACATAGTTCAACTGTCTCGTGACAGCAAAATAGATAATTTAAAACAAATTGAAATCGTACTTCATTCCCTGATACACTGTGAAAGAATAAAAAAAGATCGGGTCCAGTGCAAGAGGTGCCAACGAAAAGGTCACATCGTGCTAAATTGTAATTTAGAATACCGATGTGTAAAATGCAATCTCCAACACAATCCAGGAGAGTGCTCGAGAACAGACAAGACAGTTGACAAACCCTTTTGCATTAATTGCAAAAGCTTCGGCCACTCCGTTTCTTAGAGAGGATGCCCAAAGCTTCAGGAAGTGAAGCAACAAATCGATATACGTAAACAAATGATTAAAACGGAAAGAGAAAGGAAGCAATAAATCGTAAATAAAACCAGCAACTCGGCTATTTCCTACAGCGCCATTCTCTCGGGCAAACGTATACAGACGCGTACAGAAACGAATCAAGTCACTAAGTGGACGCGAACAAACCGACGTGAGACACCCGACTGACACGTTCTATGCAGCGGTACTCGGAGAAATTAGACAGATGACAAATATGATAAGCCATTAGATCGCGCGTATAGCAGAGAGCGTAGAAATTAATAATAATAGAACCATTTTTATCGCAGAATCCCTCGGTATAGATTTTTAATGGATACTTCCTCGAATACAATACAGTCACACACGGCCAACAAACTTACGTTAAAACGACTGGACATAATGCAAATAAACGTAAGCTCTATCATAACGAACGAAAAACGCTCCTCTCTTCTGGATTGCCTCAACGACGGCAAGCCAGACATGGTGTTGCTTTGTGAAACTAAATTAAACCCTAGACACAGAATTGTATTCAAAAATTACAATTTTGTGCGAAACGATAGACCTAATGCTAAACAAGCTGGAGGAACAGGTATTGTCGTACGAAAAAATCTTAAATTCAGACATATTCGCCTAGACCACGAAACGACAAACAAAAACTTCGCATCGACGGTTATTGAAGTAAAGCTACAAGGGGCTGCTCAGCTATTTGTAATCGCAGGCTATGCGACAAGCAATTGTTAGAAAGAATTTGTGATAGAATTTAAATCGCTTTTCCCTCGACTGGAATTACATAAAGACAACCACTATTATATCCTAGGCGACCTGAACGCGAAACACTGTGCCTGGGGTAACGCCATAAACAATAATAAAGGTATATCAATGAATAAGTGTTCCCTCGAAAATCACATTCCATACCGACTTTCCCTCCACAGGATAGCAATACCGTCTTATCCGAAAAGCAATGCCTATATAGACCTCTGCTTAGCGGATAGCCGTATCAAATTTCACAACACCACCCTATCACCACACCTTAGACTCGTTCGAATATGATAGCGACTACCGAGCAGTATTGATAACAATATCGATACCTTCGATGAACACGCTACAAATAGACGAATTAGTAGCACCGGACAGGTACAATGTCCATAAAGCTAACTGGACAAAATTCGCAAACTTCTTAATGAAGACGGATATCCCAGACGTGCCAAACAATAGAAATTTAAACATAGAAGAAATCGATAACCTCCTTGACCAATTGAACCGCAACGTAAACAGAGCAATAGATCATGCGATCCCTTGCATAAAATCTAACTATAACGCGACAAACAAATACGTTACACTCCGCATTAAACAATTACAAGCATATATACGAAAGACTATACGAAAAGATTAACCAATAACAAACACCTTTTGCATCTCACCTCGATCCCTGAGCACAAGATAGCATGCGATCTCTTAAAAAAAAATAATATAAAATTCTTTTCTTACACGCCAAAAAGCACGCGAAACGTATCCATATTCTTAAAAAACCTAGACGGCGAATTCGAGCCGGAAACAGTCTTAGACGAACTTCGCGCAAAAAACGTGCCGAATATATAATTCGAAGCTGTTAAAAAATTTGAGACGAAAAAGTCAATCCTGGAAGGGAGAAAACTTTCAATGTATATAGTCCAGCTGTCTCCTGACAGCAAAATAGACAACCTAAAACATATCAAAGTCGTACTACACTCCCTAATCCATTGGGAGAAAATACTAAAAAGAGATCGAGTTCAGTGTAAAAGGTGCCAAAGGATATACCATATCGCTCTAAATTGCAACCTAGAATACAGGTGCGTCAAATGTAACGTTCCTCACAACCCAGGAGAGTGCACGCGAACCGATACGACTATTGAAAAGCCATACTGCGTGAATTGCAGAAGCTTTGCACACCCTGTTTCTTATAGGGGCTGCCCAAGGCTTCAGGAATTGAAGCAGAAAATAGACGAAAAGAAACAGGCAACTAGAATAAAAAGAGAACGGAAACAACAATTAACAAACAAGACGATCAATCCCGCAATTTCTTACAGCGCTATGCTATCGGGAAGACAGAAACGCAAACAAACCCTAACACGGAAAGCAACAAACAACCACAAAACAACGCAACAGACACATTTAATGCTACGTTACTAGGAGAAATCAGACAAATGACGAACACGATAAATAATCAGATCTCGCGCATAGGAGAAAGCGTCGAGATAAATAGGAATAAAATTAATTTCTTAACAGAATCCCTCGGAATTGACTTCTAATGGCTACTCCCGCAATAGCACGACCAATCACCGCTAACAAACTTTCGCTGACACGACTCAACATAATACAAATTAATGTAAACTCAATCATAACAAACGAAAAACGCGCCTCTCTCCTGGATTGTTTGAACGACCGTAAACCAGACATAATGTTACTCTGCGAAACGAAATTGAATCCTCGACACAGAATTGTATTCGAGAATTACAATTTCGTAAGAAGCGATAGGCCTAATGCTAAACAAGCTGACGGAACGGGAATCGTCATAAGTAAAAACATTAAATTCAGACACGTTTGCTTAGACCACGAAACGACAAACAAAAGCTTCGAATCGACAGTTATAGAAATAAAGCTTCAAGACGCTACTAAGCTATTCATAATCGCAGGCTATGCGACGAGCAATTGTAAAAAGGAATTTATGTTAGAGTTTAAATCCCTTTTTAGACAATTGGAGCTACATAAAGACAACCATTATTATATACTAGCCGGTGACTTGAACGCCAAACACAACTCTTGGGGTAACGTCATAAACAATAGCCGAGGTATATCGCTTAATAAGTGGACCCTTGAAAACCAGGTCCCTTACGGACTTTCCATTCATAGAACAGCAGTGCCATCCTATCCGAAAAGCGGGGCCTTCATAGACCTCTGCTTAGCGGATAGTCGCATTGCATTCCACAAGACACCCAGCCACCACACCCTAGACTCGTTCGAATATGATAGCGACCATCGAGCAGTGTTGACAGAAATATCGATACCCTCGATGGGTACGCTAGAAATAGACGAATCAGTCATCCCGGACCGATACAACTTCTATAAAGCTGACTGGACGCAATTTACAAAATACCTGATCAAGACCGACATCCCGGACGTACCAAACAACAGAAATTTAAGAATAGAAGAAATAAACGATTTCCTGGACAAACTGAACACTGACATAAACAGAGCCATAGATTGTACGATTCCTCGTGTAAAATACAGTAACATAACGGACAAATAAGTTACTCCGCGCATTAAACAGTTACGCGCACAGAAAAGTCTCATACTCAAGCGACTGAACAGACTCACGAGACTCGAATCATACTCGAGCAGAAACGATACTTTAATAGCATCGCTGAAAGCCTCTCTCAAAGACACTAGATACGAGCTTAAAAAAGCATTCCATGCATCGGTGAACGCTTTCTGGAATGACAAGATTTCAAAAATATCCCCGTGTCAACGTTCGAAGTTTTTTCCCGCGATCAATAGTATACTTCGACCGAAAGAGGCAAGCGCCATAGGAACCCTAAAAATTCCTATGGCGAATGTATGCCTCCTTCGGGATTCAAATGTACGATTTGACACTCGTCAGACGGATGCGCGACGAAACATCCTCGCAACGGAGACGAAAGACAAATTAAATGTTCTTGGTAGACACTTCGAATCGGTGCATACTCAAAACTTGCACATGGGTAAAGAACGGCTCTCCCATATAATTGAACAAAAAGTCGATGGACTTAAACAGGAAATCCTGAAAGACCGACTAAACGACAAGACGGTATGCACATTCGACGAAGACAACCCAGCGGACAGCCCAAAGGACGAACGCGTACCCAAAGACTATTTTACGTCATTTACAGAACTGAAACTAACATTCAAAAAACTCAGTAACAAAAAATCCTCCAGTTTCGACAACATTCCTAATATTGCTTTAAAAAACCTTCCGATGCAATATATATTCAATTACGCGATAATATTCAACAATTGCCTAAACAGGATGTATTTTCCTACCGCCTGGAAGACGGCAAAATTAATAACGATAAAAAAGAAAGGCAAAGAGGGAAGTAATCCAACGGATTACCGACCGATCAGCCTCCTCGCGAATATTAGTAAGGTTTTGGAAACTGTTATTAACAAAGCCCTGACGACCTACTGCGACGCCAATAACGTTACCCCGGAGACACAGTTCGGGTTCAGGTATAAACATTCCACGATACATGCAATCTCCAAATTTACATCGGACATCTGCTGGGCGAGAAACGCAGACGAATGCGTAGGCGCGCTCCTCATAGACCTAAAGAAAGCCTTCGACACGGTTTGGCTGGACGGTCTCTTCTTTAAATTCATAAAGAAAGGCTTCCCATCGCACCTTGTCAGGATGATCTGGGATATGCTTCACGATGAAAAGTTCATAGTAACGGAAAACAATTTCTCGTCTACGAAAACCTTCGCGATTGAGAATGGCTTGCAACAAGGCACCGTCAATTCTCCCATCTTGTTTAGCATATATATAAGCGACTTACTCCGCATGTACGACCTAAATAACAACCCCGACAAATTCGCGATAGCCTTCGCGGACGACCTTCTAGTTTACATAAAAGACAGCAGACTGTCAAAGTTAAAAACGCCATTGCAAGAAATTTTCGAAAGAATTTAAGATTACTTCCACACTTGGAAATTAAAAATCAATACTGAAAAATGCGAAACCATTCTATTCCGGCCCTATATTTCACGGATTTCGAACGCTAACTACGACGTACGGACGCACTCGAAACATTTTCAGTTGCACGACGGGAAAGACGATCGAATAAAGATAGCAAACGAAAATGTGGTTCGATATTTAGGCGTACATCTGGATTACAAACAAAACTTTATAAACCAGGTCCAAACGCAAATCGAGAAAGCCCAGAGAGCATTCGCCAATCACAAGCGTCTGTTTTATTCGAAATTGCTAAGCGCGAAAACAAAAATTATTTGTTATAAGACACTCGTAAGGCCGATACTGACATACGGCTGCCCCGTATGGTTCAATGTAACGGCATGTACGATAGAGAAGCACAGGGCTTTCGAAAGAAAATGCCTCAGAGCTTGTCTAGGCAAATACCGGACTCCGGAGTCCAATTTCACTAAATTAATTAGCAACCCCAAACTTTACGCACTCGCGGAAATAGTTAGAATAGATTTGTTCCTGCTCAAATTGATCCGCAATCATTGGGCGAACATTAGAAATGTAAAAAGTAATAGTCTAATAAACAGCTCCGTATACCCCAACCCACAGTACTTTGAAAGAACCGGGCAGACGGGATATACGCCGCCAGAAGCTTTCGTATACCTGGATGGTCAAGGGTACATACAGAATAGCGAAAATGTACCCTTGATCTATCAAGTGACTAGGAAAGCCGACAACACGGCAATTTTGTATAACACAGACGGCAATTATAACAACGCGTCGAAAATTAGTACGTAACTATCGAAAATAGATCGGAAAGACTTACACCGTAAAAAAATAAAACAATACTGGTGGCTCGATTCGTGTTAATGCAACTTATATATTGTTAAAAATTAATGTAGACATTTATGTCCTCATATGCCAGTAAATAAATAAGAGCGGACGGAAAATCCTCGTTAGTATAGTGGTTAGTATCCCATTCTTGCCTAAACCTTCGAAGATGACGGACGTTCCGACCGATCCTCCACAGTCAAAGCCCTTAAGCCATAAACGCTTATACCTACTGAAGTGTACGAAAGTGCCACCACGCTCGATAGTGCAGCTTCAGAAACCGACCAAGAGAGAAGAAGCCATTTACACAAGGAAATAATTCCTTGTGAACACTGGAGAATAAAATAAATATAAATATACTAACACGGAAGAATATAACTAGTGAAAAAAAAAACATAGACGAAGCGTTGAAGATTATAAAAGAGAAAGGCCTGACACGAGACAGCATTAACAAAATTAATGCCCGAATAAACAATACGGACAAACGTAAAGGCTCAAAAACAGTGAAAGCAGTGCCAAAGTTAATAGTTAAACAGAATTCATTATCAACCCCACGGAAATTGGCAGACATGGCGCCAATAAAAAAAACAGCAGCAGCCAACACAGGAAAGGAAGCAGAGAAATCTGTAGCCCCCAACTACGAAGATCTATTAAAAATAATAGATAAACTAAACAAAACCGTAGAGTTTCTTTCCAAGCAACTGGTGGAAGAGAAAGCGAGGAATAACGGGGGAAATCCCCGTCCCTCGCCGTCCAGCCAAACCGAACCGCCGAGCCAGGTATCCAGAGCGAAGGAAAACCCCGCGATCCCGAAAGACAACGAGCTTGCGACCGAAGACAGGGAGCAGTGGACGAAAGTCGGGCCAACGAAAAGATCGCGCCCGAGCCAGCCTCCGAGCCCAGCAGCCAGCACTAGCATCAGCACCAGCACCAGCCGCCATCAGCAGCCCAAAAGGATGGAAGCAGCACCTACACCATCGGCTAAAAAAGTCAAGAGGACCACTGTCAACGAGCAGCAGAGTCCATCACAGGAGACCGAGAATCAGGTAAGAAGCGCTAGGCCTCCCCCGATTACGATATTCGATATCACGTGTAAATCGACAATCGGCATTGTATCGCGATTAACGCAAGATTTTTACACGAAAAAAATCAACAATGGTAAACACCTCTTGCATGTCAACTCGATTGCCGCGCACAGTAAAGTATGTGACCTGCTTAAAAAAGAAAATATTAAATTCTTTACATACACGCCAAAAGGCACGCAAAGCACGTCGATGCTTTTAAAAAGCTTAGACGGTGATTTCGAGCCAGACGTAGTATTGAACGAGCTCCGTTCGAAAAACATACAAAACGTCCAGTTTCAGGCAGTCAAAAAATTCGAGACGAGAAAATCAATTGCCGAGGGACGGAGGCTCCCGATTTATATAGTACAGCTGTCTCCTGACAGCAAAATAGAAAATTTGAAACAAATAAAAATTGTTCTCCATTCCCTAATTCATTGGGAAAAAATAGTAAAAAAAGATAGAGTCCAATGCAAGAGGTGTCAAAGGATAGGCCATATTGCGCTCAACTGCAACCTAGAGTATAGGTGCGTAAAGTGCAACCAGCAACACAATCCAGGAGAGTGCTTGCGAACAGATAAAACAGTCGACAAACCCTATTGCGTCAATTGCCAGAGCTTTGGACACCCCGCCTCCTACAGGGGATGCCCAAGGCTTCAGGAATTGAAGCAAAGGATAGAAGAGAGAAAAGAACTGGTCAAAACAGAACGGGAAAGAAAACGACAATTTATAAACAAAACGATTAACCCAGCCATCTCCTACAGCGCGATTCTCTCTGGTAGACAGACGCGGACACAGACGGAAACGCACTCAGACGCCGTAGCGGAAAACAATCCGCCGCAAAACAGCGCGACAAATACTTTTAACGATACGCTACTAACAGAAATAAGACGTATGACAAACTCGTTGAACAATCAGATCGCACGAATAACAGAGTACGTAGAAACCAATAGCAATAGAATCAACGTTATCGCGGAGGCTCTCGGAATAGACTTTTAAATGGATAATCTCGGGAGCACAGAACAGTCGCGCACCGCCAACAAACTTACGTTACGCCGACTCAACATTGTCCAAATTAATGTAAATTCAATAATAACCAACGAAAGACGCGCCTCTCTCCTGGATTGTCTCAACATCCGCAAACCGGACATGGTTGTACTTTGCGAGACTAAATTAAGTCCCCGACACAAAATTGTATTCGAAAACTACAATTTTGTTAGAAACGATAGATTTAACGCAAAACAAGCTGGCGGAACGGGCATTGTCATACGTAAGAACCTTAAATTCAGACATATTTGCATAGACCACGAAACGACGAACAAAAGCTTCGAATCTACAGTTATAGAAATAAAGCTTCAGGGCGATGCTAAGCTATTCGTGATAGCGGGGTACGCGACGAGCAATTGCAAGAAAGAATTTATGGCAGAGTTCAAATTGCTCTTTCGGCAACTAGAATTGCAGAAAGACAATCATTATTACGTTCTAGCCGGTGACCTGAACGCCAAACACCACTCCTGGGGTAACGCTATAAACAATAGCAGAGGTATATCCCTGAATAAGTGGACCCTCGAAAACTACGTACCGTACCGACTCTCCGTTCGCGGGACAGCTGTACCCTCTTACCCCAAAAGTAACGCGTACATAGACCTGTGTTTAGCGGATAACCGCATTAAATTTCACGAGACACCCAGCCACAACACTCTGGACTCTTTCGAATACGATAGCGACCACCGAGCGGTGTTGATAGAAATATCGATACCCTCGATGGAAACGCTTGAAATAGACGAATCAGTGACACCGGACAGATACAATTTCCACAAAGCCGACTGGACGAAATTCCGAAAATTCTTAACGACGACGGAAATCCCGGACATACCGAATAACAGAAATCTAAACGTACAAGAAATCGACAACCTCCTTGACAAACTGGACTGCAACATAAACCGAGCTATAGACTGTACGATCCCACGCGTGAAAAATACCAACTCGACCGACAAATACATCACCCCCCGTATCAAACAGCTACGCGCACACAAAAGCTACATAATTACGAGACTAAACAGACTCTCGAGACTCGAATCGTACACGAATAGAAACGACGCGTCGATAGCAGCGCTCAAAGCCGCCCTTAAAGATATTCGTCGCGAGATCAAAAAAGCATTCCACGAATCGGTAAACGATTTCTGGAAAGCGAAAATTTCCAAAATATCTCCGCGCCAGTCGTCCAAGTTCTTTCCCGCGATTAACAGCATATTCCGACCAAAGGAGGCAAACGCCATAGGAACGTTAAAAATTCCCATGGCGGATGCGCACCTCCTCCGGAACACGAACGTACGATTCGACGCTCGAGCGACAAACGCGCCACGGGACATACTCGTTACAGAGACAGAGGACAAGCTAAACGTACTCGGGACTCACTTTGAAACTGTACATACGAACAACTTGCATATGGGGAAGAAACAACTTTCCCATATCATCGGACAGAAAATCGATCAACTCAGACGGGACACCGCGGAAGACAAACTGAACGACGAGACGGTATGTACGTTCGACGACGACAATACGGCGGACCATCCGAAAGACACGCGGGTACCCACGGACTATTTCACCTCGTTTACAGAACTGAAACTCATTTTTAAAAAACTCAATAACAAAAAATCCTCCAGTTTCGACAACGTTCCTAATATCGCGCTCAAAAATCTGCCTCTGCGATACATATACATTTACGCGATCCTTTTCAACAATTGCCTAAATAGAATGTACTTCCCTACCGCGTGGAAGACTGCAAAATTAATAACGATAAGGAAAAAAGGCAAGGACGGAAGTAATCCCACGGATTACCGACCGATTAGCCTTCTCGCGAATATTAGTAAGGTTTTCGAAACTGTGATAAATACGGCACTGACGACGTACTGCGACGCGAATAGCGTTATCCCTGAGACGCAATTCGGGTTCAGGCACCAACATTCTACGACACACGCGATTTCAAAATTCACGTCGGACATTTGCTGGGCGAGAAACGCCGACGAATGCGTTGGCGCGCTCCTCATAGACCTGGAGAAAGCTTTTGACACGGTGTGGTTGGACGGCCTCTTCTTTAAACTCCTAAAGAGAGGCTTCCCACAGCACCTTGTCAAAATGATCTGGGATATGCTTCACGGGAAAAAATTCGTAGTAACCGAAAACAATTGCTCGTCCACGAAAACCTTCGCGATTGAGAATGGTTTGCAGCAAGGCACCGTCAATTCCCCCATCTTGTTTAGCATATACATTAGCGATTTACTCCGCATGTACGACCTAAATAACGATCCCGACAAATTCGCAATAGCTTTCGCCGACGATCTGTTAGTTTATATAAAAGACAGTAGACCCTCGAAACTAAAAACGCGGTTGCAAGAAACTTTCGACAAAATTCAAGATTACTTTTTCACGTGGAAATTAAAGATTAACACCGCTAAATGCGAGACAATTTTATTCCGGCCCTATATTTCACGGATTTCGAACGCTAACTGCGACGTACGGACGCACTCGAAACATTTCCAGTTGCACGACGGAAAGGACGATCGGGTAAAAATCGCGAATAAGAAGGTGGTTCGTTACCTAGGTGTACATCTGGACTACAAATTAAACTTTATTAACCATGTTCAAACGCAGATCGAGAAAGCTCAAAGGGCATTCGCCAATCACAAACGTCTGTTTTACTCAAAGTTGCTTAGCGCGAAAACCAAGATTATTTGTTACAAGACACTTGTAAGACCGATATTGACATACGGCTGCCCCGTATGGTTCAACGTAACGGCAAGTACGATAGAGAAGCTCAGGGTTTTCGAGAGAAAATGCCTCAGAGCTTGTCTAGGCAAATATCGGACTCCGGAGTCAAATTTCACTAAACTCGTTAGTAATCACAAACTATACGAATGCGCGGAAATAATCAGAATAGATCTGTTCATGCTCAAATTGATACGAAATCATTGGGCAAATATTAGAAACGTAAAAAGCAATAGTTTAATCAATAGCTCCGTTTATCCAAATCCGGGATATTTCGAGAAAACCCGACACACGGGATATACGCCACCAGAAGCTTTCGTATACCTCGATGGTCAGGGGTACATCCAGAATAGCGAAAATGTACCCTTGATCTATCATGCGAATAGGAAAGCCGACAACACGGCAATTCTGTATAACACAGACGACATTTTTGACAACGCGACGAAAATCAACACGAAATTATCAAAAATAGACCGGGAAGATTCTCACCGTAAAAAGTCAAAAAAATATTGGTGGCTCGAACTGCGTTAAAATAATTCATATTGTTAACAATCATTGTAAACAATCATGAACCAATAAACTATTGAAACCGAACAACAAATCCTCGTTAGTATAGTGGTTAGTATCCCCGCCTGTCACGCGGGAGACCGGGGTTCGATTCCCCGACGGGGAGAGGATAAAATTTTGTTTTTTTTTCCCCCTCCTATTTAATTGCGTCATTGCGCCTTGTCTTTCTTAATTTTCAGTTCCTTCTATTTATAAGTATTGTACAAAATGTCTTGGAATAAATAAAAATACATATACCCTCACCTCCTATCCCTCTTGCCCCTCTATTTATTTATTTATTTATTTATTTATTTATTTATTTATTACTTAATTATTAATCTAGTCCTCTCCCTTCTCCTTACCCACTTATAAAATAAACAAAGTCTGTATAGTTTTCGTGCCTTTCTGTACATAGGCAAACACGCGATTGGATATAAGATAGCTCTTAAGTTTATATTATCTCATAGCGATAAGCGCGGTAATTTAAGGTTAGTTTTAAGATCGCGAGTGCTTCGTGTTGGAGCCATCGATCTGGTAGTCTAAGTTTCCATTTGTAACCCTTTTGTACATTTTGGTTTTTCTTATACATATATCGCTGTATTTTAATTAAGGTATAATAAATGTATATTTAAAAAACAAAAAAAAAAAAAGTGGTTAGTATCCCCGCCTCTCACGCGGGAGACCGGGGTTCGATTCCCCGACGGGGAGACGATTAAATTTTTATTTTATTTCACCCTCTTATCCACTTCGTCATTTTCATTTTGTCTTTTGTAAGTTTCAGACGGCCATACTTATAAACACTGTAAACATGAGCTTGAAATAAATAAAATTTATATACCCCTCTTCCGCACTCCTCCCTCCCTCCCTTCCTTCCTTCTCCTATTTATTTATTTATTTACTTATTTATTATTTATTTATTAATTAATCTAGTCGATCCCTTTGCCTTTTATCCACTTGACTGTATAGTTTTCGTGCGCTTCTATATGTTTCGCGTTCGGCACTAGTGCCGCGAACCGACACGGCTGGAACGCTACTGCAGTGATTAGTGCGATTGTTTTCCTGTGATTGAACCCCCGTGCCCCCCTCAAGTGCTTATACCTTGTCGTGGTGAGGGGGCTCGATTGCGCAATCGCTAAATAAGCTATTTCCTGATTTCCATACACGCGTTCCCGCTTCCGACTTTATATCTTGTGCCCGCGAGTTGTACTGTGTTTGCTCTGAGCTATTATAGAGCTGGTCTTTCGAGCCGGGTTCGAACATTCGAATCCGCAACATTTTGGTCCTTCGAGCCGGATTCGACCTTTCGAATCGTCAATACTTCAAGCTTATCGAAGCCGGATTCGACACGGCGAATCTGCAGCACTTTGGTTTATTGAAGCCAGATTCGACCCAGCGAATCTGCAACACTTCGGTTATTGAAGCCTGATTCGACCCAGCGAATCTGCAACACTTGCTTCATCGAAGCCGGATTCGATCTTTCGAATCCGCAACGCTGTGGGTCATCGAAGCCGGATCCGAACATTCGAATCTGCAACATTTGATCATTTGAGCTGGATTCACACATTTGAATCCACAACCGGATTGCCCAGCGGAATCCGAAGCAACGTCGTGAGATTCAGCCGTCAAGGAAGTACGGCATTCTCATTCCGTTCAAATCGAAGCTGCAGAGACAGTAGTGTCATGAGCGCACTACCTCTGTACCAATCACACAAGGAATTAAGCGTCAGTGGAACCTTAGTTCACTCAATCAAACGCGTTCAAGTGCCATTGGGGCCTTGAACCACAACACCAAGAGGATCAAGCATCGCAACGGTCGTGATTAACCATACACAAGAAACTACTGTCAGCGGAGAATCCAGAATCATCATCGAAACCGATTCCAGAGCCAGTGGACACTTGGAACGACAAACACCTAACACGTATCGCAAGAGGCAAACTCAACTCCACGAGGCCTCTCCACTTTCACCACCGAGGGAGATTCATCATCACGATGCAGCTACGTCTGGTCATCATCACGTAAGTCTATCGCTATCCTATTAGTCCATCGAATTCCTATGCTAGGTTAGCAATCACATTCGATCCCGCCGACAACATACGCGAATGCATTCGCGTACGCGATACCCTAAAGAGCAAGCTAATGAATTTTATAAAATACGTATCATGATGCGAGTACCGAGAAGTTGGAAAAATCCGCGAATTGCGTACCATAATCCCATTGATAGAAAAGAACTATGAATTCTACGAATCAGTTCAAGAGACGATAGAATTATCCGTGTCGGACGACGAATTCGAATCAAAGCTCGTGGAACGTGTAGAATTCGACGACATATATCTGCCCAAGCTGAATCGCGCCAAACTCATGCTCGCTGGCTTCGAATCACGAAACACTGAGCCGCCGCAGACGAATAATCAACCAACGATAAATTCATCGTCGCTATTTTCGATATTCTCGGAGCCGCGAGTCAAGCTGTCGACCATGAAACTGCCAACCTTCAGCGGTTCCTACGAAGCATGCCTGAGCTTCCGCGATGCGTTTGAAGCCACGGTGCACTACAGCGCGCATCTCTTCAACGCACAAAAATGGCATAATTTGTGTTCTCATTTGTCCGGGCAGGCTGCTGAGAAGATAAAATCATTTAAACCCGTTACGAATTATGAGATCGCGTGGACCTTGTTGAAGGGGTTTTACGACGCGCCGAGTATTGTAACCTATAACAGAATGCAGGTTCCGTCCGACCTTACAACAGGTACGCAAGCCGACGCGGATTCCTTGGAAGAATTGGGGGATCAGGCGACCAAACGTAGTGTGTTACAAACCCTGAACGAGCCGTCTCTCGAGGTATTCCCGACACATGCGGTAACGTCACAGGTAGAAGACAACATTCGTTTGCCGACAAAGGAATCAATTCAGGGAGATAGTTTACCATGCGTGAAGAACCCTTTGAACCTCTTGCACAATCATAGGAAAACATCAGAAACGTCGCGGTTCGAAGGGTAGCAAGACTCGAACTCGATAAACTCGCGGCCATTCAGTGACCCAAACGCAGATTTCAAATCGTCACAGCCGATTAGCGCACATTCGATTATCACACGTGCCTCTTGCCGGGTGGAATACTACACTCAAGCAAATACAAGGGAAGTCGATGCCGATTCAACGCAACGTTTCGCAGAGGAACATAAAGACAAGCAGCAGGTTGCACTTCAGGTCAATGTTTTGGCAGTGATGAAGGCAACCCCGGGTGTAGAAGTCACATTGTCCCCTGTGGTTGTTCAATCTCGAGACAATCGTGACAACCGACCGTGTCGATCATTGATAGACTCAGGGTCACATTCTCGTTACCTTACAGGACGTTTTTTAAGGAATTTAAACTCTCGATAATGTTTAAAGCTCTCAATAACCAGAATCATGCAGACAACCGGTTTTGTAAGGAGAGTGATTAAAACACAATCTCAATCGTGCATCAATTCACTTATTCGTAACATAACCTTCCCCACCATCGCAGAAATCACAAAAATGTCGCGATGGCAACAGTTCGCAATCC
>NW_016908250.1:1001753-1062918 GCF_001483705.2 Eufriesea mexicana | reverse complement strand
CCGAGAAGTTTATTTCTCGTTGACCCTAACCTCAACAAGCTATGGGAAGAGGACAGATTATACTCAATTATACTCAATTATACTCGGTTATACTCAAATTGATCATGCATTGGGCAAATATCTTTGGTGAATAACGCGATTAAATATCGGAAGGCCAAATTCTACGGATTTATATTAGACAAGGATCCACAAGCTAGTGGTTGTTACCGATCCGCTACCGTGTAATTCACGACGGATGGAACTGCCAACGTACACGAGTTTCCAAGGTCAAAAAACCCTTGAGAGTCCCTTTGATCTCCATAGCGAATAGGGCAAACGAAGAGCATTTCCAAGAACACACAAACCGAGACACTGGGACCGGCAGGTATATAGGTCGCCTTCCAGTCAAAGGCAGTGTAAAAAATCTAGACGAACTCCATCCATTAACAAATAAGCGATTCCACGAATTAGAATATAAGATGAGCGAGAGTCTAGAGTTGAGGCTCAAGTACGGAGCATTGTTAGCCGAAGCAAACGTAATTCAAATATTGTTAAATTCTCAACCAATAACGCTACTATTCTTCCAACTATTTAATCCTAACCACTTGACCGCTCTTACCCCAAAACATTTCCTCATTAGCGATAGACCAATCGGTCATCCAAACATCGAACTCACAACAATTCCAGATGAAACACTCTCATCATGGCACTCAATCCAAGGGATGAGATTAAATTCTGGGAAACGCGAATTTAAAGATCAGATACAGAAGCAGAAGACCAGAGGAAAGGAGCACAGCGTCAAGGGTGAAGAAAACGGCATCGAAGCCACGGTCTCGATCTGGGGAGACAATATGCCATCCATGATATGGCCGCTAGGGAAAATCATCGCCACACACTCAAGGGTTCACGGCGTCATCGCTACTCTGAACACTACGAAGAGAGATTACAAGCACCGCGTTAGGAAAAAGCTGTACCATTACGTATACATACTTAGATTACCTTTATTTTAAGACGCGACCTTGTATTCTAGAGATACTACGCACCACCATTCTACACATCAGTCGTTATTGTAATTCCAGTCACAAATCGACATCTCTAATTTTATATCTAATTCCATTGAACCATGAATAGTTGAAGGCGGGCGGTATGTTGCGGCCCTAGGACCGCAATGTCCCAGGTCAAATGGAGGGTTGTTTTATATCCATATTGTTAGCGCCCCTTGACTTGTACATACTCAGCATCACCTAAACCACCGCTTGGGTAAACCGTAACGAGGACCCAAATTATTTATACTTCTACCACCATAGAATGATACACATCCACTTCCAATATTATACCAACCAATCAGCAGACAGGCGAACCTTATAAAACCACCGACAAGGGATTCACAAAGAGACTCTTCCTAAAAATTCCGTCACGACCACACCATCATCATCTAGACCCACCAACAATTCAACGCAGGAAACAGTCTGCAATAGAACTCTCTACAGTTCAACAGTAACCAGGCCTACCTCTATCAAATTAGAGTAGGCCGCATCCCAGCAACATTGCCGCAGCAGCGTAGCGGGCCTTACAACCCCGCGAAACTCCCCGAGCGAGTTGCAGTGTTCGGGGCGCAACACTATACTTAGGCAAACACGCGTTACGATATAAGATAGTTCTTAGGTTTATATTATCATATAGCGATAAGCGCGGTAGTGTAAGCTGTTAATTCTAAGATCGCGAATGCTTTGTGTTGGAGCTATCGATCTTGTATATCGTCACTAGGTCGGTCTTAAGTCGTCCTTAGTTGACG
The DNA here is from genome assembly GCF_001483705.2 of Eufriesea mexicana. Taxonomy (NCBI): domain Eukaryota; kingdom Metazoa; phylum Arthropoda; class Insecta; order Hymenoptera; family Apidae; genus Eufriesea; species Eufriesea mexicana. The sequence goes on along the minus strand of NW_016908250.1, from coordinate 1,061,144 downwards.
ACGATTAGCGGCGGACGGTTCATTGAGGAAGATTGTGTATAGTGGACTGTATTTTAGTAGAACTCTCGGATAACTCTCCTGATCTTTTTCGGATAACTCTCCTGATCTTTTTCGGATAACTCTCCTGATCTGTCTTCGTGACTGCTCTGTCGGTGGTTATATATTCTTCATCTCCCTGCTGATTAGTTGCGAATACTATTGAGGGTGTGTACCAGCTCTGGCGTCCTTCGGTGGTGGTGGTTGTTTAAACAATTTAGGTCCCTATGTCCGTCGTCTCAAGGGTGATATATAGTAACTGCCAACGTACACGAGTTTCCAAGGTCAAAAAACCCTTGAGAGTCCCTTTGATCTCCATAGCGAATAGGGCAAACGAAGAGCATTTCCAAGAACACACAAACCGAGACACTGGGACCGGCAGGTATATAGGTCGCCTTCCAGTCAAAGGCAGTGTAAAAAATCTAGACGAACTCCATTCATTAACAAATAAGCGATTCCACGAATTAGAATATAAGGTGAGCGAGAGTCTAGAGTTGAGGCTCAAGTACGGAGCATTGTTAGCCGAAGCTTTTTCATGTCGAGAAAACCCTGCACATTTCGAGCGTTCTCGACAGCTGACGGTGCGTCACCGACTGTCCAAGTCGCGCGCTCAGATTTACTGAGGCAAGTACATCACACAGCTCCTTCTTTCAATGTGAATAATACATTTTATATTAGACAAGGATCCACAAGCTAGTGGTTGTTACCGATCCGCTACCGTGTAATTCACGACGGATGGAACTGCCAACGTACACGAGTTTCCAAGGTCAAAAAACCCTTGAGAGTCCCTTTGATCTCCATAGCGAATAGGGCAAACGAAGAGCATTTCCAAGAACACACAAACCGAGACACTGGGACCGGCAGGTATATAGGTCGCCTTCCAGTCAAAGGCAGTGTAAAAAATCTAGACGAACTCCATCCATTAACAAATAAGCGATTCCACGAATTAGAATATAAGATGAGCGAGAGTCTAGAGTTGAGGCTCAAGTACGGAGCATTGTTAGCCGAAGCAAACGTAATTCAAATATTGTTAAATTCTCAACCAATAACGCTACTATTCTTCCAACTATTTAATCCTAACCACTTGACCGCTCTTACCCCAAAACATTTCCTCATTAGCGATAGACCAATCGGTCATCCAAACATCGAACTCACAACAATTCCAGATGAAACACTCTCATCATGGCACTCAATCCAAGGGATGAGATTAAATTCTGGGAAACGCGAATTTAAAGATCAGATACAGAAGCAGAAGACCAGAGGAAAGGAGCACAGCGTCAAGGGTGAAGAAAACGGCATCGAAGCCACGGTCTCGATCTGGGGAGACAATATGCCATCCATGATATGGCCGCTAGGGAAAATCATCGCCACACACTCAAGGGTTCACGGCGTCATCGCTACTCTGAACACTACGAAGAGAGATTACAAGCACCGCGTTAGGAAAAAGCTGTACCATTACGTATACATACTTAGATTACCTTTATTTTAAGACGCGACCTTGTATTCTAGAGATACTACGCACCACCATTCTACACATCAGTCGTTATTGTAATTCCAGTCACAAATCGACATCTCTAATTTTATATCTAATTCCATTGAACCATGAATAGTTGAAGGCGGGCGGTATGTTGCGGCCCTAGGACCGCAATGTCCCAGGTCAAATGGAGGGTTGTTTTATATCCATATTGTTAGCGCCCCTTGACTTGTACATACTCAGCATCACCTAAACCACCGCTTGGGTAAACCGTAACGAGGACCCAAATTATTTATACTTCTACCACCATAGAATGATACACATCCACTTCCAATATTATACCAACCAATCAGCAGACAGGCGAACCTTATAAAACCACCGACAAGGGATTCACAAAGAGACTCTTCCTAAAAATTCCGTCACGACCACACCATCATCATCTAGACCCACCAACAATTCAACACAGGAAACAGTCTGCAATAGAACTCTCTACAGTTCAACAGTAACCAGGCCTACCTCTATCAAATTAGAGTAGGCCGCATCCCAGCAACATTGCCGCAGCAGCGTAGCGGGCCTTACAACCCCGCGAAACTCCCCGAGCGAGTTGCAGTGTTCGGGGCGCAACACTATACTTAGGCAAACACGCGTTACGATATAAGATAGTTCTTAGGTTTATATTATCATATAGCGATAAGCGCGGTAGTGTAAGCTGTTAATTCTAAGATCGCGAATGCTTTGTGTTGGAGCTATCGATCTTGTATATCGTCACTAGGTCGGTCTTAAGTCGTCCTTAGTTGACGACGATTAGCGGCGGACGGTTCATTGAGGAAGATTGTGTATAGTGGACTGTATTTTAGTAGAACTCTCGGATAACTCTCCTGATCTTTTTCGGATAACTCTCCTGATCTTTTTCGGATAACTCTCCTGATCTGTCTTCGTGACTGCTCTGTCGGTGGTTATATATTCTTCATCTCCCTGCTGATTAGTTGCGAATACTATTGAGGGTGTGTACCAGCTCTGGCGTCCTTCGGTGGTGGTGGTTGTTTAAACAATTTAGGTCCCTATGTCCGTCGTCTCAAGGGTGATATATAGTTGCTTGCTAGGGTTTACCCAAGTGGAGGCTTAGGTGACAATGAGTGTAAAAAGTCAAGGGACGCTGACAATAAGCACATAAAACAGTCCTTCACTTGACCTGGGACAGTGCGGTCCTAGGGCCGCAACACTGTTACTTGTAAAATTTCGGAGCTTTCATTTTTAGCTTTACAGTCCTAAAGAAAGGGATGACCGGAGTACCGAAAACGACTTTTCACGGATTTACAGATCTCGTAGTTTGACCGTTTGAGTTCCAAGCAGCGCGATCACGCTGTTCAGATTTCATGTCGAGAAAACCCTGCACATTTCGAGCGTTCTCGACAGCTGACGGTGCGTCACCGACTGTCCAAGTCGCGCGCTCAGATTTACTGAGGCAAGTACATCACACAGCTCCTTCTTTCAATGTGAATAATACATTTTACAATAGGCACAATACTATAATAATAGTGCAATAATACATTACAAAATAAAACATTTTGTATTTCATTGTTATCTTCTCAATAATTTTTATCGAACAAAACTTGAAATATTTATAAACTTACAGTACGCATATCTAATAATACAGATGTATTTCATAAAATAACGAAGTACAAATTAAAAATATTTTTGCGTTATGAACAAACAATTTAAATGTAGAGTAACACATAATTTGTAACATCGGTGTTTATCAAAACATATTGGATGAATTCCTGTTTTACATTGCACACAAATTAAATGTGATCCTTTTATTGCATTTCTGGTGCTGTAGACTACGCATTGTCGCAAGTTACGTTGTGGTAACTTTACTAAACCAAATGATTTTTCCTTTACATGACCACGTGTTTTCTTTTCGTTCATCCACTCATACTTAATTTCAAAAATAATATTCGAAATAAAATCTAACCGATTCATTGCTTTACTCTTAACTCTTTCCTTGTAGATTATATATATCCGCTTGGGATTCTTCGATAGTGTTTTTTCAAAACCCTCTGGGACTCAAACGGTTAATAGAATAAAATAAGCTTATATAATAGAATGACGGTGGCTGGCTATGAAACAAGAGAAACTCGCTATGGACACACTCTTCTGATCTTTTTTAAAACTGACTCTTACATGCAACTGATGAACTGTCTCTGCTCACACTCTTAGACTCTGGCACACTTAGGCTGAACTGGTTGGACTGAAAACTTATTTAAACCATTCATTCTGTCCTTTTTCATACCCAGGCTTTCTTTCCCAATCATGTCCTTTTACGCGCAACCTCGGTGGGTCCAGGTACTTCAACCACTTTGGACGCATCCCTAAACTTTCACTCGACTTTACCATAAACATTCTTTGCAGTCAGGCCTCTTGTTCGCAGTCACTTTCGTTCTAAACCCAAACACTCTTGACATTCTTTCAGGACCGTACTCATTCCAATCCTAGATGTATGTTTTTGGTATGTCGTCTTCGCCTTCCGTTTTACGTTTTATATGGTGTCTTCGATTTCCGTCTTACGTCTTACGTCGTCTGATGTGTACTGATTGACTTCCAGTTTTCGTCTGATGTGATGTCTTCGAATTCTAATCAACGTCCGTCTTGTCTAATCGTGTTCTGTTTAATATCTCCTCATGGTTTGTGTTGATTGGTTTAGAGTAGTTGTGGATAGAGGACGGGGTGGTTTGGAAGGACCTTTGGTTTCGGAGTGGGAAAATGTCAGGGAAGTTTGCCTTCGGTATTGTTTTCGTCAAAATTTATGCGTGGATGCCTGTTTAACGTTTCGGTAGGTCAGTCACACGTTCGTCCCGTCTGTTGGGTCTGGTCGTAGATAATATCCGTGATCTGTGTCTTTGAGTGGGTTATAATTCTTAACCCTCAAGGACGGTAAGGCACGTCTAATCTTTATTATTGCCGTCGCAACACTCATTGTACAAAATAATTTTTGAATAAATAAAAATATATGTGTCCCCCACTCCTCCTCTTCCTCCTCTCACTATTTATCTATTTATTTATTTACTTATTTATTTGTTTGTTTATTCATCTAGTCTAACCCCTCCACACACACACACTTTTTTTCTTACCCAATTATCAACAATAGCTGTATAGTCTTCGTGTCTTTCTATACATAGGCAAACACGCGATCTAATAGAAGTTAGTTCGTAGGTTTATATTATCCTATAGCGATGAGCGCGGTAGTTTAATTTTAATTCTAAAATCGCGAGTGCATCATGTTGAAACTATCGATCTCATAGTGTAAGTTTTCAATTGTAACCCTTTTATACGCTTTGGTTTCTTCTGTATGTATATTTTTGTATTTATATTTGGTGCATTAAAAGTATGTAAAAGAAAAAAAAAGAAAAGTGTTTAATATTCTTACCTGTCACGCAGGAAACCGGAATTCGTGTTACGATCGCAGAGAGAGGAAAGAATAAAATTGAAGTTGCGTCGTATATCTGACACGTAGTGCAGATCTTTCAGACGATCTTTCCAGATGGTTACAAGATAAGACGTACTTATTGCTAGGTCTATAGTTGGGAGGGGTAACTTTATATGAATGAAACGTAAAGTATGATATAAAACTTATGACTAACTTTATTGATTTAGAATAGCTGTATATATAATGTAGAGAATGCGTAGTTTTGGTTGGAAGGGGCATTGGTACCGCGGAACCTAGTGTAAGATTTTGGACGTCAAGGTTATCTTGTTTACGTCTCTTATCGTTGTTGGCTGCGTCACATTCGCTTCCTCCACGAAGAGAATATTCTTTTTTATTTTTCTTCGTGATATTTTAGGATTAAATACGTGGTATATATCTCGTGTGTACTTGTATTGTATATTTTGTATATTTATTTACATCGTATAATTTAAATGCAGTATATGAATATATCGTTTTTTCTTTACTTCCTTCTTCCTTTACAACCAATTTCTTATTTCCTTACCCGAAATAATCAAAGTCAGTTGGATAATTTTCTTCGTGCACTTCAGTCGTGTGAACAAACATTCTTTATAGCGTGAAGCTGCTCTACACTGTAAAATGTATTAAGCAATAAGCATAGCGTCAATACCGCGAGTATTCAAGTAGAATGGACATTCTTACGTATATCATATTCGTTTTCTTTTATTATACCCTCTACTTTTCGTTTGTTGTGTACCTTTGTATATAGTGCTGTATTTACCTGGTACAATAAATTCATTTTACAATAATAAGAAGAAGATGGGCAGTATCTTCAGCTGTTATTACCATTTAGTGTTACGAACCATGAAGTTCCAGCAGTTTTACCTCTTTTGCTATTTTCTGTTCTCTTAGCTATAAAATATTATTATATTCTTTTCCACATTGCTCTTCGTTTCTTCGCTTTTCCTTCTTCCAATATCTTTTATTATTCCCTTTTCTTCTTTGCGATAACTTGCTACAAATGTCTAAGGTACGAGTTAAATAACTAATGTTTAACATTCAATTTCGTTACATGTAACGTTAAGTGAGCGGCTATTAAACGAGCAGCCAAATTGCGCGAACTGTGTATTATGTTTTTAGTCTGTTATAAGTTAGAGTTTGATTTTTTTAAATTTCTATTTCTATACGTTTGAGAGTTATCTTCTGTTATTAATTCTTTGTATAGTTTCATACTTTACTGACGTATTAATTTACATTAAAAAAGTGATTGGTTTCGCGAGAAATTGATTTTTAATTTTTCAAGGAGGAAAAACGTTGTTTTTCGTAATCTTAATTAATTTTTTAATATATCTGTAGTAGAAAGTCCTAGAGTGCTGTCACCTATTTGTTGTTAGTTGTTATATCTTGGGATAGAATTCGTGGAATTTAAATTTGAGAAAAGTGATTTGTCGTATAGATAATTCTTAATAAAAGGAGAGAAAATGTTTTTGCGAAATTTAACGACAAGAATTGCTAATTTGCAAAATCGCAAAAGCTACTAATCTACGCGGAACAAGCATTGTCGTCCAATACGAACTATTTTTAGTATTAATCAGTTAAATATTCAATTTTATTTCTACGCGCGTCACAAGTAAAATAATCTATGCATTTGACAAGATACAAATTTAATGCTGGATTTGATACAAATTATTGTTTAAATATTTAAAAAGGACGAAGAAAACAGTCAGTTTTTATGTTACATTAATATTCGATTATTTAAATATATGTTATACCAAGTAATACATACATATAAATAAAATTATAAGAAATTATTTTTTATAATTGATTTACGTTATTTATTATTCGAAATATGGAGTATACAAGTTAAAGCTATAATAAATGTGTTTGAATATGAGTGACTGCTATATTAATATTCATAAAAAATTACAAAATTAGGGTGTTTTATTGTTCTCAACCCTTGTTTCACGGTTAAGACAATGTTTGCCACAACGCCTTGACGGTCGATCATACTTGAGCCATTTGACGCCTTGGCCGTGCGCTTCAACTTATGCTAATGGCACGCATTTTGTGATATGTAAATACACGTGTAAGGTAAACACCGTGTAAGATAACTGGTTTAACTTTGTAACATGTTGGATAAATAATTACAAACAATTCATCAGTGAACAAGAAAGATTTAATATCTTGAAATGAATAATAGTTCAATAATATTTAATTTAAATATACGAAGGCTTATTTTAAATGGCTTGTAAGAATTGACAGAAAATTAATAATCTTCAATCGTATGGTATCTTTCGAAGCATATCGGTACATGTAATGCAACTTTACATTTTTTGCATTCCCACGTTGTTTCGCTACGTTTTTTATGTCTTGAACAAACTTTGCAGACTCTCGATGGATTTGATTTCGATGGAGTTGGCCCTATATGCATGGGAAAATGACCCCAATGTTGCCCGTGCAGCCTCTGTGGTAAATCTTCGACAGATAATCTTCCTCGTTGTTTATATTCTGATAACGGGACATTTTTCAGTAATGATTCCGCTTTTTCAATTCTATATTCAGCGTAACTCAGTTTTTTTCTAGTATTTAATTTGTTGAACAAAATATAGGAGTTGAACAGTGCAATATCAAACACGTAAAAAAACACTTTTCGGTATCCTTTCGTACATTTCCTCATAATAGGGAAGCACGCTAGCATTTGGTCTTGCCGATCACTTCCAATTATTCCGCTGTTGTACTCAATGACACATTTTGGTTTCAAAGTTGGATCGAATTGGTTTTTGCTTTGTTCAGTCATTTCTGCTATTTCGTGTTTCGTAGAAATAATATAAACGTTTCGTTTATCGCTCCATTTTAATGCCAGTATTCCGTTGCAGCTTCTCATTCTATATTCTCCTCTTTTTAACTTTGCTTTAACAAAATCTTTTGGCATATTCCCTCTGTTCGAACGTACTGCCCCAACGGCGTTAGTTTTACTGTTAAGTAAAGTTATAAACAATTTTGGTGAAGAGTACCAATTGCTCAAGTATAAAGTATGTCCTTTATGCAACACTGACTGTAATAACTCTTTCACAACTTTTTCAGATGCACTGTCATTAGGATTTATTTTGTCACTATCTGTATATATTTTGAAGTCATAGCAATAACCCGATGCTGACTCGCATAATTTATAAAATTTAATACCGAATCTCGCCCTTTTATAAGATAAGCGTCCTTTATATTTAATTAGCGATTCATCGATAGTAATGTCTTCTTGCATTCTATACACTTTTTTAAATTTCTGATTAAGAAAATTTGTCACAGGTTTTATCTTGCGTAGTTTATCTGTGTTGTCGACCGTATCGTTATTTGCAAAATGCAAACACCTGGTTATTTGCAGAAATCTTTTCAATGACATGGTTTTTCTGAATATTGGCGTTTCTATAACGGCCCTCTTAGACCAATTCATTTGAATTGTTGGTTTCTTAACTTCAGCCATTATTATACATAATGCAAAATATATTTTTATTTCACCGCAATCTACAGGAAACCAATTTTCGTCTATTTTGCGTCTTTTATTTTTATTGTTTATTATTTGTTCTGCGTACCGATTTGTCTCCGTTACGATATTTTCCCAAAACGTATTATCAAATATTATATCAAAAATGTCTAATTCTTTTCTATTTGCACCTAACTGATTTAAAATTGCCACTTTTATGCCAGGAGTCTCCGTATAATTCCAGACTTTTGGTTTATTATTTTCTTCTTTCCAAATCCATTGTTCCGAAGGTTGATGATCAATGTGAACTTCGTCGTCGGTATCATCTTCAATAACCAGTCGCTTACAACGTTTTCTTACAGGTGTGAAAATATCACTACTTTCACTATCGCTATTAGTTATATCTATTAAATCATTCTGTGCAACGCTAACACAACTCTCACTGTCATCATCAACGTTAAATTGTCTTTCTAAAGACATTATTAGGGATATATTAGCAATATCTTTAAGAAAATATATTTTGATGTGTGACTGTGGCCAAGAATAGCACTTAACTGACTGTGAGACGAAAACATCGGCAACAATTATCCACGAGTCTGACCCGTGATCTCGTGTTTGGCCCAATCGACGTTTCACGGCTTTCACACGTGATTCTCGTGTTTGCCCCGATTAACTTACCACACGGTCTGCACGATATTGTAAACGTAGGGGCTAATAGATTAAAGATATGAATCAGGAAAAAAATAAAACCTTAACTTATCTAAGAAAATAAAATATGAACGCTGAAAAATAACTCTCAGCGCACGGATCTATAGCATATTCACATAATGCTTCGCACAATTGAAAAACAATGGGAAACAAAACAGTTTCGAACTGTGCGACACATATTTACTATATTAATTTAGTTTTGCAATAAAATTGTTAATGTCTAATGTGAAAAGCAAAATCTAACTTCGGGTGTTTCTATTAGCAAGTTGACACAGTCGGATTTTCCGCTTTATGTAGATAGAGGATACAAATGACCGTTGGAGGGAGGATAAGAAATTTACAAAATTTTCGTAGGCTATCGTTTAAACGGTATTAACCTCGTGTAGACGTTTCTCGTTATTTATATGCTTCTGCCATGCGATAAATATCGCGTAGGCGTCTTATCTTTTACCTCAGGCCATCGCCCTATCGCTATTTCATGGCCATAACTTTGTTCGGCCATAGCGTTCATTTCGTTATAGGAGATTTAAACTTTAAAGTTGTCACGTGTATTATACATATATAATATTCAATATAAACGTATATCTAGCATAAATAATTTAATATACGTCCGTGGTTATAAGGAAAGCACCGTGTGTGACGTATTTTTATTTTTAGAGATATTATCGTTTAAAATCCTGCACAGCAAGTTTTCTTATTAACCTTCAGTAAACTGCATAACTTTTTTTAAGACAAAGATACGTAATTCGTATGTCTTGTCATTCGATTAACAAATTAACTGAGATATTTTTAAATGATATACGTCGTTTTTTCTTCGAGTAACAAATCTGTGTGTACGTATTTTCTCTTTTATTCGTTTTTCTTTTGTTTTACAATATCCGCATAATTATATACTCTTTTTTTTAGATTTTCCTATTTTTTCTTTTCGCGTTAGGCAATTCTTAATCGTATATTGTATTAATTTACCGCGAACGTTTAGTTATATCGCAGCTTTTGTACGTACCACATTTATTTTGGCACAATAATGCGGTACTGTCCAAACCTTATTTGCGAATGAAACGAGTTTTCTCTTTTCCTGCATCTCGTCTTCTGTTTTACGAGTCAGGTAGTAAAAGAGAAAAGTCATGCCACATCTATAACAGCGACATTGCAGAGGGACAAAATTATGGTTACGTTGGAGATTATTTGGCCGCGTTTTACGATACTTGGAATAACGTTGAAACTTAACAGATCTCGTTTCATTTAATTTCCAAATATTTTCAAATTTTATCAATTTTTTTCATAGAAAATTGTTACAGGATGTAAGTAACGGCAAAAAGTATTTGACCGAATTTTTTGATTGAAAAATAATAAAGTTTTAGCATAATAAGATGAACAAATTACTCACAGCGTTTGCAATTGGTGTTACAATTGTAACAGAATATACTAAAACGAAACGATACGAATATTGTTAATTAAATAAATTTTATGCGAGTTTCTTACGGCTTTTTTAATTCTTGTTAGACGAGGAAAGGTTAACGACACTAGCAAACGGAATGTGCATATTCTGCATATCTGCTGAGAATAATTTTCTAAAAATAATTGCAATAAATTTCATCATTATTATAAGATTACGGATTGAGAAAGAATTTGTTTAATGTAAAATTTTTGCTCTGATATTTTTACCATACATCACGTTTCATGCATCAATAATTCATTATGCGAGTAATCGGAGTTTAAAGGGTATAAATGTTCGAACTAAACGATTATCTATCACGTTCGATTTGTGTAGGTGATTGTGACCGAAACGCTTAGGAATTGAAACATCGAAGGTTTAAAAATATTTTTAACAGCTAGTATTAAAATGTTTAACAAATTGGATTTGCGATCTAATGTAGGTCATCGAATGTGCGCTATTTTTCGAGATCCTGTATTTAATTAATTTTGCTTCAAAGTATAAATAAAACTCGAAAGCAAAGTCGCGTCACCGTTCCAAAGAAAATCATGCTTTCTCCAAGCAAATACAACTTCGACACCTTGTTTGGTCGTTTTATAGACATATCGCAGCATCATAAACCTACACACTGATGCTTGATGCTCGGTTGGTCACTTAACGGATTGCACCTCGTCGACCTACCTTCAACGAAGTCGCAAATCCGTCAAAATTGAGGGTACACAAAAATAGACTGGAGAGACTACTATTAGACTAACTAACCTAAACGCGATCACGAATGTAGTAAACTTTTAAATAAATGGCACAGCATCGCGTGGCAAAACGGGAGAACAAGGTACATCGAGACGGAATAGATATAAAGCGGTGCAAAATATCGACGTATGCAAATATAGGATCAGGATGTTGACTATTAACGTGATGGCGAAATGCATGATTTATTCTGATACCATGTCAGCGTGTGCTGTCAGGAATCTAAAAGTAGATAGCATTTAAAGTGGTATTAAACGACGCGAGGAGAATGTGTTTGTTGCTTCCGTGGCATCGGATCTTTAAGTGTCGTATAGTCAAAAATATTCATGGTGTTTATATAGTTGTATGCTCTATAATTGGTTGTACAACTGATAGAAACTTGATTCTATGCGAAAAAATAAGTTGATTGAGAAACGTAGAATAAATTCTTACTACATAAGATTCCGTTTCGAAAAAAATTTAGTCTAAATATTTGATGGCTTACGCTTGATATACCTAGTCATATCGACTAATATGAATTATTTAAGACGAGACGAATGAAAGCGTAGGATCGATGCAAAATTGCTTCTTAACACGTTTCGCGTACGCTGAACTTCTCGCTCATGTCATTTGGAATTCCACTTGATAAAACGAAAAATTTTTCAAAAATTTGTTGTAAAGTCACGTATTAACATCTTTGTATCATATATGTATGTTAAAATGAATGGTTCACAATCGGCAAAAAATTCTTCAATAAGTTATAACATTCTGTTACATTAGTTAGATAGTTGTTTCTATAAACCGCATTTATATTTGCCTTGTTTTAACAAAGTTTACCGTAGCATGTCCTTATGATTCTAAGCGAATGTGTAGTGTAAACAATAATAATAATTTTCGAAGTAAAATGTTTTATCTTAAATTAATTTTGACCTCATTAAAAAAATATTATCTAGGAGTATGCGACCCTCCTGGTAAAGTAAATGTTCAATCGTGTATTTCTTAAAATAAGTCTTCAAAAATTAAATTTATTGCTTTGTTGTCAAACGCATCTTAAACTATACACACTGTTCTTGATAATTATGTTTACAAACGTTGTCAGGCATACGTCAGAAGTAAAACTATTAATCGTAATAGCGCGAGATGTACACGCTCTAAGTGGCCTGTTCGGCAAGTAATCAAAAATCAGAACTCGTTGAATTGGAAATATTTATAAAGACAGCATGTACTCCATGTAATTGTTTCAAGATAATTTTTTTAAAAAATAAAGCCCTGTGTCGACAAATTTTATTCTGTCTTCGACTTATTTCTTCATATAGACTTCCTTCTAAAATTATTAAGAAATCTTGAATCTTCGTGTTGTAAATTATACATTTGCTAAAATTTGTACATGCGTAGTTTCCTAGCTAGTACTGCACTTTTACAATAAAATTATCCAAAGTTCCATCGATCTATACAATAGAACTTCATTTATCAAAGTCTCATTCATTGGATAGAAAATCTAATTGTTGATCGATTAACCGAACAATTCGTTTATTCGAATGCGAATTCCTACTATTTTAACGAAAAATGATAGGCAGTGGACAAATTCAGAGAATTTCTGTGATATGAACTACAGGTATGTAAACTATTTCCTAATGGATTCAGATAAATGGAGTTCTACTGTTCTGATCACTGATGTATACGGTATGCGTGTGCCATGCCTGCTCCTATATTGCGAAAAACAACGCGTCGATTCTAATGTTTGAACTGAAACGGTAAATGAAATACCAGGAAATAAAATTTAACTCGCACTGATTTCAGAAAAATTTGTGGGATAATATTCTGTATCTATAAGAACAGTGGTACATTTTGTAAATATCTGGAATAAAAAAATAGATACTGTAAGATATTATTTAACATCGTTTAACATTATCTAACAGTAATTATGATATAGTGACTATCATCGTAGAATTCAAAATTAATATTTTTTTCCCAGATTCAAATTCTGTCACGAAAGATAGTCCTTTTTGTAACATTTATTTTCACGACAACAATATCTTAATGGACGAAGTGACTTATTTTATGTAATTGTTTAGTTTTATGGAAAGTATAAATACACCTAATTCTGTTTTTACACGATAGATACGTTCCCGAAGAATACGTGTAAAAAAAATTCGTGTAAAAAAATATATTGCATGTATGGAAAAATAGAAGATTGGTTCCAGTCCCAAGAAATCAGCAAAAATAATACAATAAACCGTGAGTTTTCATGTTAGGATCTTAAACATTTTATTTCATAAAGATTGCACATGTATCGTAGAAAGTAAATTATCATTTGAAAAGGAAAAAAACATGTCGCTAATTCATGAACACAAAAATTAGGCAAGATAATATGAGTTACACGTAAAAAGATTTTATTCGTTGTCACTTTCTGACAATAAGCGCATACGTTTGCGTAAAACTGCAATATTACTGTTATCGCTAGAAATGTCTTGGTTATCGTCTTCGTGCTCCATTGGTGAAATTTTTTCTGTAATCTGTTGATCAAAATTAGGACTAGCCTCCTGTGGTGTCGATGTTTCAGTGGATTTGAGAACGAATTCGGTAATTAATCGTTGTGTTTGTGTTTTGGCTAGGCCAAAAATTTGGGTCGATCGTGTTAAATCAAAATAAGTCGTGTTAAACGAGAATTAAATTTTTTTCCTAATTCGTGTTAAATCAAAATCGTGTAAAAGAAGTTCGTGTAAAAACAGAATTGGGTGTACGCATATGTTTTAAAGTTTATATAAGCGACGTAATATACATAACGATATATTGCTATACCACAACTATCGTAGGTTGAATGGTCCTACTTTATTGACATATTTTATTATGTTAATGTTTTCATAATTATTCTCTTTATTGTGTTAAACATTCTCATAATTGTCCGAGTATCTACAACTAAATCTACAATCACTCTTATCGTAGGTATAAAGATATTACCTAATAGATTATTTTGAAATCGGTGTTAGTTGTGTTTGATATTCCTCTTGCGAAAGGATCGTAATCGTAACGCGTTACTAGTTATAATACGATGTGTCTGGTAGAGCAATAACTCGGATTTTGGTAGAAACTGGACTGTCTTTATGCATCGACGTGAGTTTCTGTACATGAGCATTTCTTAAAAGTTTTAGAATCGGTGGGTATTGACGATAAGTAGAGGGGAACACATTGCATTAATCATCCTACTCCTTTCAAGCATGCCTCATAAGTACGACCAGGGCTATAAAACATTGACTGCACCTGCCAACGCGTGGACGGTAGCTACTATCATTTTGTGTAATTTTAACGAATTCTCAACGCTTCGTATAGCAGGCTTGATTTATTGCATCTTTTAAGTTCCTGCATCCGTGTTGAAAAGAAGACTTGTCGAAAGACGCGAAGTCTATCAATTTGTACAAACAAAAAATTGAAAAATTTAATGCTAAAGCTGTTGATGTATATAATTTTACATAACTGTTAGGTTAATAAAGTATTTAATATATTACGATTAACAGAACATTAAATATAACAGAAAGAAGTATATAACAACTTTTATACAAGATATATGTACAAACTATCTTTCTTATAGAACTATTTTTAACTATCTCTTCTACCATAGACACACACTCGAACATTTTCAGATAGCGTCACTAAGTATAAATGTGCACGCGCATAAAAACTATCAACTTGTAATATGTATTTAAACATAGTATACAAAGGTGATAATTACTAAATTGGTATGATTAATGCCAATTTTGGTAAAAGAAAACACATATTTTCGCTAAATGCAAAGACTAAGAATTAGAAACTAGTCATTTCGGTTGACCTGGAAATCTCGGAAAATTACCACGTGTCGATAAAATTTGTAGATAATCACATAATTGATGTTAGATAATTGGTTTAGAAGACAGTTCAACGATAAACCAATCCTCTTGTACTTGAGAGTAGCTGTCTTAGTCAAGATACAAAGTAGTAATCGATTTGTTTAACGTTAAACCCATCGCGGGTTATATGTGATATAAATGCTGGAAGAAATGGAATAAAAAAGGAGATTAATATTAAAAAATCGATCACATAAATATATATGTAAAGATTTACTTATCATATAACATAGCCTCCTTTTTTCCCACAAATACATATGCTGCTTGCAATTCGTTTTCTGGACATTTTGCGAGTTGCTTTATCTTATCGGATCGCGCGACGGTATTAATGCCTTTGAATATGGTCTTCTAGAGATCTTGGTGGTCTACGCAGTCATTAACGATGAATTTGTATCTGTCTAATAATGAGTATAGTTATATTTACTCTTTAACGGAAAGAATTTTTAAGTCCTTTCATAGCTTATAGTTTTATGTACTAAAGTATATTACATCATGGCCTTCGTTTTAACGATGTGATTCCTCGTCGTACCCCTTAATTCAATACCCTCTAGTTGTTTTCCATACTTACAATTAGTTTTGACTATCGACTTGTCAATCGATACATTTCCTTTCTGTGTGTTCTGATTTGTTGTATTTTTTTTCTATTGCGTTTTCTCCGTGTTAATTTTGAGTCTAAGCGAAGTCCCAAATATTTAATTACTTTTTTGAATTTAGGATGAGTCGTAATCGCGTTGTACGGATGTCCCGTTACACGGAAAGTTAAAAGGAAGTCTTTAGAGTCAAATTATTTTCAAATTAACTCGGTGTTCGCATCGTCGATAGCTTAATTGGTCGCTACGTCTGAAAATTGTCGGTGTAGCGTATGGAGGCAGCTTGGTTAATTGTTAATGCCTTCTTCTCAGTATGCCGAATCTTTACGGGATACTGAGCACTTATGTTGTGTAATAATGCGCAGTTTCTCTTGTATGTACACTTTATTACACGATTTGATAAGTTGATGCGTGATTTGTATGTGTGTTGTATCGTCTCCGCCTTCTGCCGTTTTACATCTTGTCTTCCGTCTTACGTCTTCGACTTCTCGTTTTGTCTCCCAACTACCGTCTCGATGTGTTCTATCTGACTTCCAAAAACCGTCTCGATGTGTTCTGTCTGACTTCCAAAAACCGGCTCGATGTGTTGGGTCTGACTTCTCACTACCGTCTTGATATGTTGTGTCTGAATTCTCACTACCGTCTTTATGTGTTCTGTCCGACTTCTCCAAACCGTCTGATGTGTTGTGTCTGAATTCTCGCTACCCTCAGATGTTTCGTCTTTCACTTCTAACTGTCGTCTGTCTCGTCTAGTCTAAGTTTGCGGTGATTCGTGGAGAGTGATTGTAGGTGGAGAAAAGAGTAAAGTTTTTGATTGGACAAGGAGTTTTAGCAGGACTTTAGATTAGGAGAGGGAAACTGTCAGGGAAGTTTCCCTTTGGTATTGTTTAATTTTAAGATTTATCGGTATGTCTGTTTAGCGTTTCGGCGGGTCAGTCGCATGTGTGTCCCGTCTGTTTGGTCTGGTCCCAAGTACTGCTGTCCATAGTCCTTGTCTTTGATTTATAATTTCTTAATCCTCAAGAAGGACGGTATTATTGCCATCGCAACAGTCGGATATCATTTAAAAGTTAAGAATTCGTATAATTGTAGTTTTTTAAGGAACCAAGTACAGAAAGTCTACGATATGTAAATAATCATCCCATTTTATTCCATTGTATAGACGACACAGTCCCTGTGTCGTTAATTAAGTTTAACCTTATCGATGAATCAGGTGATTTTAAATTGATTCTACTTAACACTAATTAGTATGCATTTAAATTTAACCTCCGAATAAAAAGGAAAAGAAATATAAGTGTACGTATATTTACAACATCGCATCTCAACCATCTCTGATTATAAAATTCGACAGATAAAATATATTGGAGGAGAGGTCATTCCACGTCTTGGCGTTTATCTTTTCCAAAGCGTAACTCGTTATTTCGACATGGTCCTATTGTATCGATGTACAATGTACAATAGAGACGATATAATATGGTCTTTTCGCGATATACCGCAAAGGTCGTCAAACGATTCGACAACTTTCAACAATGAGCGCGAAACGAGCGAATGTTTGAACAGCGCGGACGACGATGGGTGTAGCGCAGGCCGAGCCATTCAGACCATTCAGTCCGCTGTCGGTACATCAAAAGTTGCATATTCACTCGGGCATTTGCCGCGATCGAGTCTTGATCGTGTCTCGAATACACGTCGTACGAAAACAATTGCTGTTCATGCAGCGCTCGTTCGGAACAAATGCTCGGGTGAATACGGAACTTGGAATGACAATTTACGCGCTGGGCGTCTCAAGCACAAGTAGGAAGTCAACGAGGAACCTGTTCCATCGGATAGTACCCTGGCCGCCCATTATTATTCCTACCTTCTTATTTGCTTTTATAATGTACCCGATGCGTGAGGCCTGATCTCTATCGAAATCGCGATTTCTCTTTTTTCCTCGCAAAACACGACAGCTCATACCGCAGAAATTATCACGCGATTCTTGCTCGAACTGTAACTGACGGTGCTTTTTCGTTTGTCCTATCCCCTCAACCTGGTCATAGCAGGTCTTTTTACTTCTGAAACTGGAACTAACCTTGAAGGTAAAATTGCACGGTGCAAAAGAGATCCGAATAGCTATACCGAGGTATGTAACTAAAGGTAGTTTTCGAAGTATCACTGCAAAGCATCCTTGCGATGTTATAGCAATTTGTTCGTAGGAAAAAATTCTTAGATATTCAACCTACGACATATGTATAAAGGAATTTAAAGAAATTTAAAAAGGATTTGCACAGGAAAAGAAAGGAATAAGAAAGAGAAAGGAATTACGATTATCTAATGCACCCGAATTGAATTTTAGAAACGTAGAATAACGTTTTACGAACGTATTATAGATTTCAATTTTAGTTGAAATTCTAGTCTATGATTGCATAAGTTTTTCGAATTACATAGAGAGGTGAGAAGATAACAAGCAGGATATGGATGGCGTGTTGACATAGTAGGATCAATTCTGCCGTTACAGTCTTTATCCTAGATTGATATTTAATACTGATTCTATGTCTACTTTGTATTACTCGTTATCCTGCTTTCTCATTCCATTTCGATGCATCCTGTTTGCTCATTTCGTCACGCGACGTTACATGATCCGATTAGCAGATGCGATACCTTCTATTAATAACAACAAATCGTGCTGTCCTATTTTTGTGATCGCATCAGCGAAGATTAACACGCGTTAATACTCCATACAAATATTAATAATTACCGACATGAAATATCATTTTGTTGGTTATTAACTTCTACAACATACCATTAGTCTAAAGGGTGAAATTATGCAGCTGCTACGACTTCACTGATTTTGGTGGTCTTGAAATATGTTAAAATGAATGATATCGTAACTATGTTTTTCGCTTGAAAAAATTGCCAATTGATTATTTTTTGCGGGATATTAGTGAAAATAGATTATTACGAATCATTGAATTTGAATCATACGTGTACATCCCTGAGACGAAAAAGCACAACTCGCACGCTTGCTACGCTACGGATCAAATTTTGATATCTATCTATCTGTAAATTGCTTGCACTAGCTATTCCACGAAGCTACTTCGCTAAAAACACGTAACTGATGAAAAATTTGAAGATTAGAATAGAATTAAAGTACTTTTTCCGTCGTTTATATCAGTTTGGTTAACTCAGAAATTAGGCTTGATTGCCAATTTTTTCAAAGGAAGAAGTTGTTTAAAATAATATCATGTGCAACATATGAAAAATCTCCAAAATCGGCGAGAACCTAGCAGTTTGATAATTTTATCCGAAAAAATAGTTGCTTTATTAAATATTATACGTAATGAAAATATTCAAAAGTTACTTATATTTAACTAAAAAAGTTTCATTTAAATATATATTAATCAGAAAAAATAATACCATTATCCTATTGTTAGCCTTTTGTGAGAGGGAGAAGTCTAATTCTTTAATGTGTTATGAACATATTCGTATTTCTATTTCCTTTCTTCAAATTTTTTATTTCGAGCAATTGATGTTCTTTTGTAACGTTAATTTAAAAATACTTATCAGTGAAAATGTGTATTATATCGGAAGAAGACGCAAGTTAGAATAAATTCCAAAATATTTTGTCTTCTACGCATACTAAATTTTTACTTTGTATCGTTTATACTGTATTAAAGTGCTATTTTACAATATAGTTTATATTAATCGCAAGCTTAGTTAATACTACGCTAATCCCTACACATACATATACTATAAATGACAAGAATTTTAATATTTATATCGTAAAAGAGTAATAAATACTAAAAATTGATAATTGGAGGAACACAAGTACTTTTATAATTCATTATATATCAATGTAATGATAAAATATTAACGTATGGAACGTAAAGTTCGGTAAACGCGTGTGCGTCCTAAAAATCTTTATATTCAACGTTAAAAATATGACGTACTTTTCTTTCGATATCGTTATTTTTTATTTCTTTCCACAATCTGTGATTGAAAAGTATTTATATCCAAAGCTGTATAATTATCATTATTGTCGCGTAAATCACCATTGTTCTATGTGACAAGGTCTCTCTTATCGTTGACGGCAAATTATACATTATTATATTTTCTTTGATATAAGACTGATCGTTTGTTCTCTTCAATTTGTCGCAGACTTGTACTCGCTTAAACACCCTGAAACTTTGATTTAGGTATTTAAAACCTTTCGAAGTTCGAAAAGTTTTGCATGAAAATGATTTTTTCTTTTCGAGAAACTAAAAATAATTTGAAACATTAACGATATGTTAAGCAAACAATTACAATACTTTAAACGATGTAAACAAATAGTCGAAAAGAACATAATAATACCGAGCTTATCGGTTAATTAGGTAAAATTTTTGACATAACATCATGATTGCGATTATACTTCCAACTTCTGTAAAGATTGATCTAAAGCAAGAGAAGGAGCATATTATGGTTTGATCACTCTAATAACCCAATCTTAATCGTATTGGTATACAGGGAATTGGATAGAGAATACAAAGTAATAGGAGAAATATTCAAATAATGGAATGCCTCAAATATGCAAATTTTTATTAAGAAGGGGGAAAGTTGTTTCGTTGAAGGAGATAAAAGTATTAACACATCTTGCGCGGGTGCTTTGCCTCGTATTGGTATACAGGGAATTGGATAGAGAATACAAAGTAATAGGAGAAATATTCAAATAATGGGATGCCTCAAATATGCAAATTTTTATTAAGAAAGGGGAAAGTTGTTTCGTTGAAGAAGATAAAAGTATTAACACATCTTGCGCGGGTGCTTTGCCGACAAACTCTCACCGGGTAGCGGGCGATTTTTTACAATTCGTACGCAAAATTACTTCTACACAAAATAGCTGTGGTTTTTGAATTTTAGATTTTTTTAAAATAAAACTTTTAGTTTTTCTTTAAAAATGAATTTCTTTATTCCCTTTAAAAAAATAAAAATATCTTATCAGAAATCAAAAACTAAGAGAATCAAGAATTTAAAAATGTTTTAAAGTATGATATCGTTCGAAGCACTTTCCTTTGTGTAAGGGTACATTACAAAATTTACACTTATACCTCGTTACACTGCGTATTTTCTTAACGGAACACACACGACATTGTTGTAAAGTATTTTTCTTTTTTCCAGTTCCCACGATGAGTTCTAATGTATGTTTCTTCATATCCACAGAAAGTTCATATCCATATCCATATCCATATCCATAGAAAGAACTAACATTCATGTGTTCCCGATCTTATTGTAAAAACACTACAAAAGCCCATCGATAATAATAATCCGTGCAAAACGACTTTAGTCGCTTCCCGCGCAAAATGTGTTAATTGTAATCTATTTCTTAAAAAATCCAAGTTTTTTTCTCGCTGTATTTTAAATTTTAAATTTTTATGTAATATTACAGATGTTTTTCAATTTTTAATTTTTAAATAATATTATAGATTGTAGATTACAAATATTCTATTATACGTAATATAAATACGAATCCTGTTGCCCCTAAATTTTTATTGATCTCAAATAAATGTATAGTATAAAAGTATTCTGTAATATTTCTTTGTTACTCGATATATTAAACGAAAATCCATTTTTCCGTAATTTAGTAACGAAAAGAAGTAATATCGAAATTTTCGATATTCATTTAAACTGTCATCGTTGAAATAAACTCGAATGTAAATATCAATATTTATTTAGCAATTTTAATTATATTCATAACTGAAAACTGAAAGGACAAGAAGCTCCATGCTGATAATATTTCCCGA
Organism: Eufriesea mexicana; assembly: GCF_001483705.2. NCBI lineage: Eukaryota > Metazoa > Arthropoda > Insecta > Hymenoptera > Apidae > Eufriesea > Eufriesea mexicana. Next base: position 1,039,612 of record NW_016908250.1, on the reverse strand, counting down.
TATCTGTTCACATATTTCCTTTTCACTTCCATAACTGTCAGCAGCCATTGACGTATCGTAAACACTCCATGCAACATTCATGATCGCAGGTGGTATGCGTTTCGTGATATGTAGATGCAGGTTTTCAGCAACGTTCAGCCACCTACAGATTGCAAGTATCATGGTGGGCGGGAATCGCAATGTCGAAGAGCTGCTCGACGACAAATATTTCAGTTGTGTCATCGTCTCCTTATCGAGGCTTCAGTTTTATAGCTGCTTTTGTATTCAAGGGTATACTTTCCGATGTACTGATAGGTAATTTAGAACTTCGCGGAGTTATAAATTCAAAAAGATACAAGTTGAAAGGTACAAATAAAGGTCTCGTTTCAAGAGCACACGAGGCGTTAAACGTTTGCCTTGGTTAACTTGCCATAAATAAATGTTTCGATAAATTACTTGGAACAGTATTTTACTACGTTATGTAAATCTTTAGATCTTGATAGTTCGAGTTAACGGTACATGTTAATTAGAACAGAATATTTATTACTAGCTGTGAGAAATATGAATTTAAAACGATATCGAGTTCACATAAAACTGCTCTCTATGATATTCTGCATATTAATATTAATAGATATTTTACTTTTTATTAACATACCGTTATTATTAAAATATCTATTTGATATTTATTGTGTAGTATTTAAATATTTTTTATTAAATATTTTTGCATAAATTATGTAAAAGAGATATGTAAATGTAAAATATCTTTTTTCGGTATTATAATGTCATTTTGAATATTGCAATTTTTAATTGCACGACGATACATGGCGCAGAAACGTATATGAAAAGTAACTTGTGCGATTTTTAGATTTTCTAAAATTTATTCAATTTGTTATTGTAAGAACATATAAGGTACCATTACTGTGTTATAAAAATTCTACATGCTACCACTATAAGTGTTATACAATAAGTTTACACTTTGTCTTAAAATCGATGCCTCAAGTCATCATGAAAAGAGTACTATTTCAAATTATCTCATCTAATTCATTGTAAATATGTACACCAGTCTCATAATTACTACACCAGTTTATAACTAATTCTGTTGCATTCATTTATGTTATAATTATGTAAAAACATCTGCGCAGATTGGAAAATGTATTTGAAAAAATAATGACTTGATATCCTTCTATGTAACTATTATAATGTGTAAATATATTTTACACGGCACAAATTCGCACGTCTTTTCTATTCAGTTGCTCACAAGGAAGGTAAATGTACCTTAGGACCCAACGAAATAGACACACATCGAACATATCTGTTTAATGCTGTAAAGTAATAGACAATTGGAATTGTAATTATGACGTAATTAAACTTTTTAATTTATTCATACATAAAATTTGTGGTATATTGAAATGATACATATATTACTTATAATTAAATCGCTTCCATAAACATTAAGGCATATTTTTAGAGACAAGATAGAGAAGTGCCTTGATTTTTCCTTAAAACTAAACTTACTATTACCAGTTGAATAATCGCTTTTTCAAGTTTGGTTAAAAATTCTACATTCAGTGTCAGTTGATTCCACGATTTTTTCTCACCGTATATATATATAATATGTTATATATTATCAATGCTTCGGTTTCTGTTTTTCTCCTTATTCCTTATTCTGTTTCTTCTGAAATTTACGCGTATCCTGGTTCACATACCACGATAGAATGATTTTGAAATAAACCTTTTGGAAGGTTTATTCTTTTATTAAATCTTATAGCGTGTATCGAATTTTCGCAAAGTTTAAGCACTATACAGCTAAATATCGAAGTTTTGCAGAGTTTGTGCATTATATCATTTGATTATTTTAATTTGAAGTAGCTGAGATAGCTTCTACGACTATAGAGATATTTCGTTATGAATTTTAATGAATTTTCTAGCTAGTTTATTACCGTTTCAGTTAATCATCATTTTGAAACTTCGTTAATTAACGCGAACGCGGCCGGCTTGTCTGGTAAGATCGAGATGTCGCAGGCTTAATTTCCGTTTCCCGAGTCCCCATTTTTCCTCAACTTCTACTATATACAGCACGTTGCATTGTGAGATCGACATACCTTTCAAATTTTAGTCATTAGAGTGTATTTCACGCGAGACGTTATAGAATAGCAATTTCATTGTCGTTGCGGTATATACAGTGCTGGATATAAGTATTGACACAGCATGATTGTTCTGATACAATTGTTTCTAATTATGAAAGAAATTGATAAAAAGGAAAAATTTTTGGACAGATTTATTTATTTATTATTCTAATTTATTATTTAACAAAATCGGTAATATAAATAAAGTTACATATGAAATAATAACAAAAACATATGTATTGAGCGTTTTAAATATGGACAAAAGTATTGTCACAAATGATTGAAAGTATCCAGAAATTAAAAATCAATACTTGATTGATCCAGCATTGAAGTCACCAATTCTTATCTAAAATTCGACTCTATATTGTTCCATTCTCACAAAATAACAGTTTTGAGTTGGTTTTTATTCGTTATATTATGTTTTCTAATTCTCATTTCTAATTCATTCCAAAAATGTTCGATAGAAATACTGGGGTGATGTATTTACTGTGTAAATCGTACATTGTCGTACAATATAGGGAGTATGCTTTGGATTGCGATCTTGTTGGAAGTAAAAATCAAGCGGGAGATTTAATTTTTCAACATTTTTAAATAAATTTTCCTTTAACCCTTTGCACTCGACGACTTTTTGGCTAGAGAAGAGTAGAAATTCAAAGATTCTCTAGTAAAAAACTGACGATACGTTTTTGAGCAGTAAATAAAGAATTATATAATAATAGAATCGTAGTATTATTTGATTTCGATACCTCGCACACTGTTACATTATTTTAAATTTGATATATTAATTAATATCGAGCTTCGAAATTTTATCAAATGGTGACCTAGAGGTACCTCTCGAGTGCAAAGGGTTAATATATTTAAATATACATACTTATCCATAATTTCATATATAAACACTAATTCACGAACCCCAGACGCTGCAATAGAGTACACCATGACACCACCTCCTTCATGTTTTACAGTGGCTTGTAAATTTTGTGCATCCATTTCTGTATTTGGCTTTATGTAAACCAAAATCTTGTCAATTGACCAATTGTCCTTGTTTTCAACTGATTTAAATATGTTAAATTTGCTTTAATCTGAAAATAGTACGTTGTTCTAAAATTTGAGATACTTTTTTTATAAATTCTTTTGCAAATTCTTTCCACATCTTCCGATTCTTTTTGAATACGTATGGTTTCTTCCGTACAACACACGCAGAATATCCCGCACCTTTCAACACTCTCCGTATAATTTTCGAACTTTTTGCTTTTTTTCATTTAACATTGCTTTAAGTTGTGATGAGTTTAATGTACAATTTATTTTCACTTCACAATTTTCCGTTTTTCTCATACTGTTAGCTATGAGAGGCGACCACTTGGATTCCTACTTTTGAAATCTTATTGATTGATCCCTACTTTTAAAATTTATCGATGAATTAATTAAATTATTATTTAATATATTCAATTTAATAAACCGAAATGATTCGCAAACATTATTTATCTATTTCTACCCAATGTTGTAAATAAATCCATTGTTTTTTATTAGCTTTTAAATAAAACTTTCATAGACTAATGGACACATAATAGTTTTACTTTACTTTTATACAATACTTTTATACTTTTATTTTTCCTTATTTAGACTTTTAGAATAACAATTTTTTAGAATTGTTTAAAATTATGTATTTTTGCATTCCGAAGTGTTATCCATAAATTTAGTTTTGAATTTTTTCAACATAGAAATTAATTCGATAAATGTGTTTACTATTAATGTACAATGTAACTGTTATATACCTATTTCTGACTGCACACTGATGAAACACGAGTACATTAAGTTTCATATTTGTGCTATCACCTTTCAATAAAATTTTCAGAAAGCTTCTCAGTAAATTCGTCAAAATGATTGCTAGACGTTCAATTTAGTGGTAAAGATAAAAGTGCCCACGCTGTCACTAAGATTCTATATGTCCTCTGGCGACGAGGCTATAGAGAAATTTACCTATGAAATCTTGCCTCGCGACAGAAAATTGAATCCTGTTCTGAAAAGCACAGGTGGCTTCTATTAAGATTGTCTGCTTTGTAGTATTCGCACAAAACTGTGGGTTGAAACTAACGGAATTAATTTAATGCATGCTTAACCGTTGCGAGTTGCACAGGTGATTCAAGAAATCCGATTAAAACAACAGTACTGCTGAGAGTTAAAGATACGTGGTAATCTAAATAAGGTTGTGAAAGACAATGTTAATTTTGAGGAAAGTGACATAACTGACGACGACTTGTATATTTTAGGACTACGTTTTCCAGTCATGTCAATTTTGATGGCAATTGACATCATAAAGTCTCACGATAGGTGGTTAATTTTCCTGGAATAAAAGACTGTGACAGTCTTCATGAGCCTAGGTGTAGGAACTTTCTTTAGGCCAGGGGCAATCGCATAATTAGAAGCTGGCTATGACATGGCGGAACTATTTGATACCTTATCGAAAGAGCACAATCGACCAAGATCATCTTGGAGGAAGTATTATGAGGATTGTAAGTCTTTTTTGAAATTATAAAGGTAGAATTATCTAGAACATCAAATTGGACTGAAACACGTAAGACAACGGCATTGGACAAAATAGAATTTTAGAACACTGTACTAAACGCTATACAGAATCAACTTACAGACGAATATTCATTTCTTACATAATCAACTCATCGTATAAGCTTAGAGTTAACAATTATCCTTCATATTGAAAGTGGGTATTGTAAATCGGAACAAAGACCAATAAATCAGGGAATGAGGAGTTTCCATGACCTTTCTATGTGATTCAGTGATATATACCAAGGTTTCAACTTTTTAAAAAGTAAACCATTATAAAATTCCACGACCAATTGCACTTCAAGAAGAAGAGATAATTCTCTCACTTTTTTTGCGAGAAAAATGCATTGATGGTGTAATATAGATCCGTTCGAAATAAAATAGGATCACTGTATTAATTGTTACAATTTTTCCAGCGAAGTAGAGAGAAATATAAAACAACCAAGATAACTGAAGCAATTAGGTTGTATCAAAATTATTTATATAAAAATCATTGGAGTAGTAAGCTTCGAACTTAAATTGCGAGTTTTCGAAAGATTAGTTTGCTAGTTTTCTTCATAGGACTCATAGGTAGCACAAATTGTGCGATCTTTATTGACTTAAAAATGTAAAAATTACTAAATTGTAATCCTTAAATTATTAGTTTATGAATATTAATATTGTTGCGGCCCCAGGACCGTACTTTCCAAGTTAAGTGTGGGACTGTTTTATGTACTTATTGTCAGCGTCCCTTCACTCGTGGACACTTGTCATCTGGTTACCACTTGGGTGAACTTTAGCAAATCAATCAATCACCCTTAAGACGAAGGCATAAGGGCCCAAATTGTTTAAACATCCACCACCATCGAAATACGTCGAAACTAACACACACCCCCAATATTATGCACAACCAATCGGAAGACGCACACCTACCACATATGTTTTACACCAACCAATCAGGAGCCACACAAACTTATGAAACCACCGAAACAGCTGTCACGAACACGAACAGAGTTCTCCTAAAAATCCCAAGAAGACGAAACAAGTATCACGACCAGGCAGTCAAGACAAACCGACGACAATCAACTCAGCGCGCGAGACAGTCACATATCAAAAGTCTTTAGTTCACCTCTAACTAGGTCTAGCTCTATTAATTTAGAGTAAGCCGCAGCCCAGCAACATTGTCGCATCCGCGTAAACGGGCCTTACAACCCCGCGAAACTCCCACCGTGAGAGTTGCAGTGTTCGGGACGCATCAAATATTTTAGTCTTCGTAAAGAATGTCCGGTTTAGTCTTTATATGACATTATCTTTTTAACTATTCATTAGTTAATGGAAAAGAATATTTCGAGTATTTGTACTATTTTTCTTCGACATATTGTAGTAAATATTATATATCTTATCAGCATGATTTTGATTCATTAATTAAATTTATATTTTCACTATGCATATTTTCACTAGGAAACAACCACGCATTAATTGTTTTTACTAAGTATCGTATTTGATTTATATTAACAATACAAATGAAAAATACACATTGGATTAACTAATAAATTTTTACACGAATTAATGAAATAAAATACATTTTTTCTTTGGTTAGTTATCACTACATATGTTATTTATTTATCTGTGAATAATATATCGATAAGATGAATACAATAAAGAAGATGTAAAAGTAATATAAAATAAAATATGTCTTTTACAATATTGTCTCTTTGGAATCATCGTAGATATTCGCACAAGTCATGATCCAAAACCATAAGGGACGCATTATCCCCACTCCAGCTATGTTGGTCTGGCGACCGGCCTGCTGCCAACCTAATTTTGGTTACTGCAAGGTTACCAATAATTCCCCTCATGGCCACAGATCGATCTTGGCTATCTGTAAACCTAAATTATTACAGTGTCGATGTAACTTCTCTTTAGTCATTACATTGGTTAGAAGTCCACCACTAGCTCCTCAGAGCTTACATGTTTCAAAACAATACCAATATCTATTTCTTGTGTGACAAAATAAAATTTCCTGTTAACATGCCTAATGCTTATTAATTCTTTCATCATCCAATTTATTGCAGTTTTACTGTCGCTCGCTAGTATCGTCGCTTTGATCTTCGGTGTCATAATGTCCAAATTTTTGAGAAATTCTCTAACTCAATTCAACGATTATACACCCTGGTACATGGACAATGCAGCCAACTTTTGCTTGGTACTCCTCCATGCCACAAGGTTTCCATCGAGCCTTACTGTGTATCCTCTAAACGACTTCGTGTCTTGAGTGGTATTCCATTCTGCATCGGTGTTTAAACACAGCTTGGTACTACTTTTCTTATAACTTAATCTCTAACCTTTCATGCCCTGTAAATACCTATAAATCCGTTTTAGTGCCGCAAATGCATTTGCTTGCAGCAGTTGGAGTATTGTGACAGGGCACTTACCGCATATGCTATGTCGGGTCTTGTTTCTACAACTGGATACACCAATGGTCCAAGCATCTCCGGGAACTCGCCTGTGTCTGCTTTGGAGATATCTTGGTGCTTGTCCAGGTCCTTTTGCATGTTCATTGGAGGCCTATATTCTTCGAGTTTTTATCTTTCTAATATTTCTTCCATGTATTCCCTTTGAGAGAGTTTCACGTCCTCCTCGTCTGCCTTTATTCCAATTTTGAGGAAGTTCTTCTCCGTCGTCTCCGTTATGTCGAATGGTTCCTTCAGATTTCAATGGTTCATTCGACTCTATGAGGAGGTAATCGCCAACATACATTCTCAGTACCACTATGTCTTGACTGTTTCTGTGAACGTAGAGCATGGGTTTTCTTTCGTTCTTTCCTACCCCAACTGGGTTAGCGTGAGGTTTATCTCGGTGTTCTAATACATTCCATTCCAATGCATATAGAAGGCCATATATACTTTTCCTCACTACACTTTGTCCTTTGTTTCCAAGTCTGGACATATCTCTTCCTGGAGGTCTCCGGATAGATATACGGACCTTACGTCATACTGTCTAATTTCCATTCCTTGGATTGTCGCAATTGCCAGCATAATTCTGGTACTTTTCAATTTCAAGATTGGTGCATAGGATTCTTTATAGCGGACTCCTGGCCGCTGTCCATAACTGAAGGCTACCAGTCTTGTACTTATCTAATTTCATGTTTTTATTCCTCTTTACATTGAAGATCTATTTGCTTTCCAACATCCTCATTCTCTCTTTCCTCGATACTAATTGTAAGTCTCATACCTTGTGTTCTTTGATATTTTCTAGTTCACTTGTCTTTGCATGGGTCCAATGTTCTTGGTCCTCGGATTGTGACGTCTCTCTGTATCTCGTTGGGATTCACGGACTCTAACGTGCAACATTAGCTCCTTGCCTTTTCTCCTCGATCCGCTTAGATCTTCTCACTGCTTCTAATATAAGCTATTTTTCCCTTCCTTTTCTTATTAACAACTGTTGCACTTGTCTTTCCGCTCTTGATTTTTCTCTTTTAACGTTCATTCTTTCGTCTTCGGACGTTGTTTATCTTCCAATGTTGAATGATCTTCTTCTTCTATCTGCGGTTGTTCTTCCTTGTTCCTTTGTATGGGGCCTTTCCCATTTCCTTTGTTTGATCTTTCTTTCTGGTTCCCCAATCGAATGTTGTCGAATGACTTCTCGTCCTCGTCTTTCGTCCCTTTCTTTAGGAATATGCTGTCCTTTGTATCTTCATCGAATTTTACTGACCTCGATATTATTTTCTTTCTGTCACATGAATCATATACTTTGTAATCCAGTGACGTCCTGTGGGTGCTCTATGAATATGACCTTTCTGGCTACTTGGTTCCAATTTTCCGCTTTCCATTTGCAGCACATGGTAAAGTGCCATGAATGTTTTGAGATATGAAACTGTTGGTTTATTTCCGTTCTATTTCGTTTGTCGCGACTTGTCGCCATAATATTATTAGGTTATGGGTAAGTTTTCCAAATGGGCAGTCGCTATCGCTGTTTTTGCCCAAAAGGTCTCAGGAAGATTGGTGTCTATCAATAGAGTACGCGTTTTTTAAATTAATCCTCTATTCGGCCTTTTAACAACCACGTTAATTTGCAGACTATATGGGATCGTTTTCTGGTGAGCTTATCTCTCTTTCTCTGAAGAAATCCTCAAATTTGTGGTCACTACATTTCCTGCCAATGTCCAGCGAACTTTTTTGACCTTAACACATAAATGATTTTGTTCGCAAACGTATTCCATGCATTTGTGCCAAAGCATTTTCTTTGAAGTATCAATATTTCATAGTTCGGGTATTCAACAGTCTTTTGTGGATATTGCTCTGAGAATTAAAGCACGATTCTCCTCTGCTAATCTTCTCACCAGTCAGGTCTTCCAGCGTGACTACTCTGTCTTTAAATGTTGCTGAGATACCTTTGTGATTGAGTTTACTCACCGAGAATAAATTGGTTCTTTTCCGTGTACCTTGATTTTCATTCTAATGCCTCGTATTGTCTCGTTTTTCACTGCTCTTTCTTGTTCTGCTACATCTGACTTGGTATTCTCGTATGTTTGACATCCTCTCAACGTGGGCGGCATGTGAAAGGTTGACCAGGAAAATCCAGTATCCATTCCTCTGGTGTGCCCCTGTCGCTCATTGTCGTTGTACGCACCTCTGCCTCCGTAATCCGGAATGTGTATTCTTCTCTGTGTCTCGTGCTCAAGTTTCCTTATTCTATTCTTTCTATGCTTTTATTCCTTCCACAGTTAGATTAATAATTATCATGGTTTCGCTTACCCTTATTTTATGATGGCTGGTGTCTGCTCTCGTTTCAATATCAGTCTTTGGCCTTATGATTCATTCATTGGACTTTCTGGACGCCTTTTTCTCTGAATTCTCCAAATCCTGTTGCACTCGAACTTTTCATCCTTCTTTCCTCTTCTGTTAATGCTTGTTGAACTTCATTTAATTTTAGCGATCTCTGTGTTGGAAGTACTACAGCGGTTGTTTCGAATTTTTAATTCATTTCTATGACATATGGCATGCTCCTTCTCGCTCTTCTATAGGATGTTCTATACTAAGACTTAGTGTCGTTATGTCTTTTGATCGTTTATCGTTTCTTTGATGTCTACTCTGATGTTCTTGAGCTCTAATCCTATAACAATCCTCTAATCGATAGATTTTCTGCATACGCTCTTCGTAATTCATCTCACGCTTTCTTCGTCGACGTTTCTACTAGGAATTGTTTAGCTTGATTACTGTTGGGCGTCGTTATACTTGCGCGTCTACCTTTATGCGCGTTTTATTTCGAATTTTAGGTCTCCGGCGGGGTTTCGCTTGCTATAACCTCGTAATACAGTTTTTTAGCTCTTAGCACGGCCTTGACCTTCAAGGACCATACGTGGTAGTTCTTTACGTCTAGTTGCTCGATTTTGCTGAGTAGAATGCTTGCCGCTTCCGCCATTGTTCTCGATACTGGAATTTCTTTTTCTTTTCTTTAACACGCCACGTGATCACATAACCTCACTATACTGGAGCACACACTCTTCTCACAAGTTATTTATTTATCCGTGAATAACATATTAGTAAGTTGAGTACAACAAGGGAGATATGAAAGTAACATTAACTAAAATATGTCTTTTACAATATTTATACATAGAAAGCTACTGCTATTTTTTGGATAAAGGGAACAAGAAAAAAGTAATCTTAATTAATACCTGATAGATAGCGATGATTATGGTAGTACTTTCTTTAGTTTAGTTACATCAGTAATATTATAACAGAATTTTTTAAAAGGTTTTGAAATGCATTTGGGAAAAAAGATCATTGTAGCGAGTTCCAGCTAGTATACAATTAAAAACATGTCATGGAAAACAGACTTGTAAGAGATAAAGTTTACCGAGAACCCATCACCCTTGATAATCTAAAGCTGTTGGTCACGAATGTCTGCTACCATCTACTAGAGCAATTTTCGAAGACGTATAACTCTTATTCACAAACAGGATATGCCAATGCATTGATGTCCAAGCTCGTTTACGCTTTCGAGTATATATAATTTTAATCCATGACAAATGTGCTGAAATGTTCTTGGACAATCCAATTAATGTGCAGAAACGAGAAGAAGGCTAACAGAACAGTACATAGGAGCACTATAGTATAACAGTATGAAGTGCACTTAATTTGCAGTGTCTAAATTCATCTCTTATTCTTTTGAAATCTTTTAGTTTAAATTCTTAATGGCGTCTTGATATAGTAAGAAGACAAATCACGTTATCATGAATTTTCACTTCTGTTTATGGTTTACGATAACTACTATATCTGCGCCAACTTTTTCTATGTCTTCTTATTGTTTCGTGTTTTGCATTTCGACATGCATCGTATACTATCTTTGCAATATAATATTCTTGTTAGAATCAAACATGTGATACAAGCTTTAGACTCTAGAACCCTCTGTTTTGGATATTTGAACGTTTGGGTTTTCCCTCAAGTTAGAGGGTCGGATTTACACGATTTTCCTAGGATCGTTCAGTCTAGTTCCAGAACTAAGGATTAACAGTTAAGCCACATCTGTTTAATCATAAGTTAGATATACACATACTGTTTTATACCTGTTACTATCACTGCACATGATTCCACTGACGTACATTCTTGAATAAACAGAATTAAGAATTATTAAAGCCTTTTACTAACAATTATGCTATGTAATACACTTTGTAGATGTGATATGTTTAGCTGATAACGGAGCTTCATGAGTTTTATCTTTATAATTGCATCAAAAAAGATAATTTTATTACACCATGACTAATCAGATCCGCATTTCTATCATTAGCCACCTTCTCATGCTTGCACGGTATTTACCACCTATTCGTTACACTCGTCGATATAGAATATGAGTATAATTATCGTGTATGCGCAGGCAACTGTTAAGTGTATAAAAGTGCCTTTTAATTATATATACAATACTTGCTATTTGTTTTGTAAATCACAATGGCTAAATACACTAAAGTTTGTGATCTATGAATTTTAATAATTAATTTTAATAATTAATGACATCTAGTATCTTCGATAGAGTTTGATATACACATTTCTCGAAGTGTGAACGTAATTTAACTTAACATTTGACTTTCAATGTGTTTCTCAACACAGGTTAATTTCACACAAATATACTTAAAATAGTTCCTAGCACAACCTTAAATTAAATCTAATTCAAACAAATTTCATTTACATCTACAATTCTATTCTATTTTAAACGTTTTTCTGTTTTCTACTTCTTATTTTTTATATTTTCCCTGTATCGAGTTAGAAAAATTTGGTAAAATGGAAATTTTACGAAAATTGTCAAAACCTGAATGCTAAAGGACAATTTTATTTAAATCATCTTATATGGAAATTCTAATTATTTTTAATTTCGATGTGCATTGTGTATAATATCACTACATATTTATTTAAAATATTACATTATATTTAAAAATAGTAGATGATATACTTTTCCACTAAAATATTTTTTATAATTAAAATATGTTTTAATGTTCAATATTACTATTGTGTTCTACAAGCCTAAATTTGAATTTTTTAACTTAATGATCGCATTTTCTATTTTTAACTGGTAATAAATATTAAACAGACATAACATAAATGAGTGTAATTAAATTACTAGATTAAAAAAAAGAAAAAAATAGCAAAGTTCAGTCAAATCAAATTTAAAGTTTAAGATATGTTGAAATTGTTTTATGCACGGATTATTGGGTTTCAAATATTTTCCTGTTTCCTATTTTTCACAAAATTTATATTGAAATATGCTAGAATGCAGAATGTTCTTTCAGCTTTCTAAATATTTGGCGATCTTCCAACATTTTTATCGTATACTGTAGGACTTTCGCTTTTCACGATGCATCAGTATGTTTCATACTTTTTTCAAAATATATGTTTAAGTTGACAACTGACACATATCCCGATTAGAGACGCTTCGAAACCATATCATTAATTTCTGGTTAGCTCAAAAATAATATTTCTTAAATAGAAAATACACTTATTTTCGTTATTAAAAATAACAAATTCATCAATTTAAACCATTGGTCTAATTTGAATAGTTTGCAAGATATTAGACCAAATATGTTTTATCATCCCTACTTTAGGGTCGATTTTTATCTCTTTAACATGGTCGACGGCAGATAAAATAAATTCGGGTCCAATATTTTTGGGTACTGCAGAAGTGTGCAAAATTTCATCCAAATCGGGTATGAACAATTCGATACGTTCCTTGGTATGCACTATAATAATTTATAAAATATAAATTTGTTTTAATATTTTTTTCTGAGTTTAAGGTTGCATCGACTACGAAATCATTAGAAATTCCTACAGTGGATTATTTCCTTTCAGTTTGGATAGAAAAATATTTCAGGTATTGTAGTTGTTCATTGTATGATCGGGTGATGTTAAGGCCAAGATTGGATTTAGTTTGTGTTTCTTTCTTTAGGTTTGGAACTTTCTGCACTCAAATAGGAGGTGGTTGTCGATTTTACCTCACGTGGATTGCATCTTGGCGGTTCTGTTTTCTGTAGTAGATATTCATGTGTTATTCTACAGGGTCTTGCTTTTAACATTACCAATGTGACTCTTTTTTTCCTAATCATATTATTTGTTATCATAGGTATTTGTTAGTAGAAATCAGTTTTGATCTCGTGTATCTTAGTTTTCCTTATCGTGGTTCAGGTTATGTTCTTTGGCCGTTGTGTGTAACGCACTGGTGAGGTCTTGGTAGGGGATGGGCTTTTAATTTCGGAAGGTATGTTGCACCTTCAGCAGCCTTGTAAGCGTTTTCGTTCCCTATTATCCCTTGATGAGAAGGTATTCATATATTGATTATACGTTTGTATCTATTGTTAAGTTCCGTGTAGGTTCTTGTTTTTGTATATTGTGTATGATTTCGTGTTTGGTTCTATTGTTTAGCGTTGATTGTGGACAAGTTGATTAAGTTCTCCATGCTTGGATGTTTTTTTATTTTATTGAATGTCTGATGACTTTCCTTCCTAGCAGCTTAGCATTCGTCATATCACTATGCTGTATTTTATTTCCTAGTAGATGTTGGTTTTATTAGTCCGGGAGTTTCTTGTGCTGCTGCTTTAATGACTTCTTCTAGTGATTCTATAACTCGGTTAATATGACTTCTATTTCGCGTCTTAATTTCTGTTGAAGCATATGGATGATGATTATTTAAACCATTGACTACCACGCAAATTTAGCGCGTCTTGCTCTGGGTGCCACGGTTTTATTTTAAAGAAAACATGGAGTTTTACAAAATATACTGATCTAATCGTCTAAGTTATAATTTTAATAGTTTTAATAATAAAATTTGATAATTAATATGTTCTCTACACTATATACATTTTTCATTCATCCTTTCTAATAATTCCTAACTCAAATGGCCATTTGTAGCCAATCTAAACTTGCAGCACACACTACAAGATATCTGGTAGCTGGCAGTTTTGGTGCAGACGCTTACTACGAGATATCTCGTAGTTGGCAGTCAATGGGTTAACCGTACTTGTCCCAAGCAACGCGATCGCGCTGTTCAGATTTCATGTCGAGAAAACCCAACACATTTCGAGCGTTTTCGTCAGCTGACGGTACGTCACCGACTGTCCAAGTCGAAGCGCTATCGCGACACTTGGCCATTTATCGCCATAATATAAAGGAAGCGCTATCGCGCCGCTTGGGATTTGTAGGCATGAAATAGAAGAAGCGCTATCGCGCTGCTTGAGTCTTCTCGTATCCACTTAGAGGCAGCGCAGTCGCGCTGCTTGGGATTCCTTAACAATATTTTTTCAAAACCCTCTGGGACTCAAACGGTTAAGATAGTCCATTCTTTTATGGGCCCATTTTGGCATAAGTTGATTTGGAAGGGGCTTGATGTGATGGTCATAGGTGATTAGGTGATTTTGATTCGCGATAGTGCAGATCACCTATGGTATTGCACTACATGTGTCGACCCAGTTTACTACTGTCAATCGACAAGTCTATTGCATTTACGCCTAATCTTTCGTTACTTGCAATGCGTGTGATTTCCTGAGTTTAGTAGTATAGCCAGGATCTCCCGAAGGTTTTTCGATTATTTTAACCCAATTGGCTATCTTGTATGAGTCCCAGTTTATATGGTGGCTATCTTCTATTCACAATTTCTTTTTGATTTGTTAGATTTAGATCTAACCTGACTACTGAGTGCGTAAATCTGATATATAATTATTATTTTTGTTTTCAATATTGTTTGTTGCTGTCTGGAGTTTATGTTTCTTTTCACTTTTTATTCAGCTGCGTGATGTCATTATTTTTGGTGGTTAGTTCGGAGAGGATTTTGAAATACACATCACTTAGTTTAACTAAATTGGTGTTGCTATCATTTGATACTATTGAGAGTAGTCTTTCGTTAATTGTTTTCCTCACGCTTTGTTTGCTCGTTTCAGCATTCGCTTCTGTTGTTCCTATCTTGTTCGATTCGAGGTCTGTTCCACTGTATTGCGTAAGGGGATCGAATTTGTTTTTGTTTTTGTTTTATGGACTGGATGGAGTTGTTTTTGTGATGTTTGTGCATTGTTTACCAATATGCTCCGTATGTAGCACTCTAATTTGTTACTAGTTGTAAATATTCTATGTATTGTCTCGTCAAAATTGACTGTGCACGAGCTGGCTACTTTTTGATTGTTAACAATTCAATATATTATTTAAACAAATAATATCACAGTTGGGTTAAAATTGTTGGGGAAAATTGTTTGATTGGCAAATATCAAGCATAAGTGATGTTTTTCTAAAATATGTATTTATTACGAGCTAAATGAGACTAGGTGTAAAGGATAAACTAAAAGACTAGACTGATAACTGATCTATGATTACGCAACCGACCGACATTCTCACGTCAATTCGCTAAAAATTCCATAAGGGACTGTCTCAAGATAGCCCTTGAACCCTTAGAGCGCTATGGACGTATATATGCGTCCGGCGTAAGTCACCAGCAGGGACGGTGAACGCATATATGCGTCTGGCGAAAGTCATCAGCAGGGACAGTGGACGTATATATGCGTTGTTCAATTTTTGCGGTCTTCTATGTAATAGTATTACATGTAACTTTATGTGAGACAAATATATGTGTGTTTTTTAGCAACTGCGGTAAAAAAAGACAAATGATGGAACTAATAATAGACGCGAGAACGGGTTTATTCTTTTGTATATCTGTTCTGAGTATCATCAGTAACGTATTAACAATATAGTATATACGTATAACAATATTAACAATATAGAAAAATTTATCAAATAAGCTATTAATTTTTGTTTAGTTTTTGTTCTTTATTTTTATATTAAGTTATATTGTAAATTTTATTGTTATATTTATTATTATCTATTAAGTAGATAATTGATGCTTGAAAATAACGTACTTTTATTATTTAACCTGCTGCAAAAGAATTACAATAATAACTTGTTAGATGCGCCTTGAACAGATAATCAACAGAGCTCGCACGAGCGAAAAGTATTCCGTCCACAGCCTTGCTTGAAAATAACGTACTTTTATTATTTAACCTGCTGCAAAAGAATTACAATAATAACTTGTTGGATGCGCCTTGAACAGATCAGTAACGTATTAACAATATAGTATATACGTATAACAATATTAACAATATAGAAAAATTTATCAAATAAGCTATTAATTTTTGTTTAGTTTTTGTTCTTTATTTTTATATTAAGTTATATTGTAAATTTTATTGTTATATTTATTATTATCTATTAAGTAGATAATTGATGCTTGAAAATAACGTACTTTTATTATTTAACCTGCTGCAAAAGAATTACAATAATAACTTGTTAGATGCGCCTTGAACAGATAATCAACAGAGCTCGCACGAGCGAAAAGTATTCCGTCCACAGCCATCATAAGCGCTAAGCACGCACAGTTCCTCTGAAGCGCTTTGGCAGAGAGTCGTCCGCACTCTAAGGGTTAAATCTAGCAGTTCTTTCGCACGCAGGCTTTCTTTTCCGATCACTCATAAACGTCCTGTCCATACAATTCTTGCACGCGGTCGCTTGTTCTTTTACGTGCACTCCATATATCACCTTGAATATTCGATCTGAACCCGAGGCTGTTGTTTATTATCCATCATCAGCCAGATAGGCCAAAGTGCACTCACTCTCAAACCCTAGCATCGTACATGTATGTAATCCCATCAAAATTTCTTGTACACTTGAACTTTGATTGTAAACTGGCGAAAACCAGCCGCAAATCGATTCTCGCACAGTATACACGCTCTTTCAACTTGAAAACGTTACTTATAACTTTGTGTGATCTTTAAATACAGTTTGCTATACACCTCTAAGGAACTTCAATTTCTTTTAGGAACATTCGAAATTAATTAGCGCAAAAAGGAAGACCAGCTTGGTGACATATTAGAATTATTGAATCTTTATATTATTTGCGATGCAACAGAGTACTTTATTATGAATTACCTTAGTCCAATGAAACGATCGAGTCTACGAATTATTGAAAAGACAGAGAATCGGTGAAGCATAAGAAAGTAATATTTCATCTAGTAATGCAGGTTTTGTGCAGACTTGGCAAGAATCAAGGGATCCGGGTGGAATATTCTCATCCATCTACCATACTCACTTGATTCAGCACTTTCGAATTATTGTTTGTTCAAATCACTGCAAAATTTATTCGATAGCAGAGACTTTGATTCTCCGTTGGCGTGTAAAATCCACGTGATCAAACTTTTCGTAATAAAAGGTAGGAAATTCTTGGAAATAAAATCTGATCGTGAAGTGACAAAAGATGAAGTTAGCCTACATCGTAGGTTAGTGAACTACATCGTTCATATTTATTAATTACATTGCTCAAAATTGAATCCATCGTGCCATAAAGTTTATTATATTTAAGGAAAAATTTTTATTTCGTATTGAGAAGGTTAACATTATTTTTTTAAGTTTTTGGGTTATGGAGAAGACTATAGTTACTTAATCATTTGTCAAAATATCGCATTAATCAAGATTTCTGTTATTGATTAAATTATCTATCTTTTTCATTTGGAATTTGATTATTCTAGCATTTGTGTATTTAAAATTACTTATATATTAGTTTAAAATTTCTTTAAAATATATACTCGTGAATCAACTGTCCTATATCGCGGTAACATGTTGGTGGCCAACTTCGCTGTAAAGGTAAGGTTAAAGAAGGGTTAATACCACCCATTAATTTCATTCTATCATCAATTATTATCAACCAGGTTAAAGGAGAAATTTACTGTAACACGCGTGTATGAAATATTGCCAAATTTATAACACAAGTATCGAAACTGTTATACAAGTGTTCATATGGTTCCTTTCGTGAATTTAAATTTAATAAAAGTGCTACAAAAGATGATAAAATTAACATTTGAGATTTGAGATTTGAAGTAAATACATTAATATTAGAGCAATCAATATTGACTCTTTAAATTCAAGTTAATGACTTTCCACAAAAGAATTATTGAAAACGAAGGTCAGAAGACGTCACATTGGTAATATTATTTTGAGAAATATCACTAGATGTAATTCTCGATAAGTAATAAGTGAAATAGCGTTTCATTTAATAAATACTTTGTAGTAAGAACAATTAAAAATATGCGTTTTTCCTAATTGTTAGTTGGAATTAAAAGAATCGACTGTTAAGTAATATTATATCTCACGACGACATGGCTCGTATTGTTTTCAAACGTATAAATCACTTGGATTCTTACATGAAAGAGATATACTACTGAAATTATACTACAACAATTTTTGAAGACTTTTCACATTTAGAAATACGCATTTCGTTTACGGAAGCGTGTGCAGTGATTAAAATGAAGTAATTGATTAAAATTCAGTAATTAACTCGTTACTGTAGAGTCATCAACAGTTTCCTCGAACGCATTTTCCCATCCATATTCTTACCCGTATTTTCTTTACCCCTCTCTCTTTTATTCTTAACAGTTATTTCTAACATACATCCAGCTATATTCACCCAAAACTATGGGTGGCCGTGTATCCTCGTTCACGCAATTATCTCAATTATACGGTTCAATTTCCTTTCATACCTCTAATTCTCTGGATTAAATATTCCTCGTTCACACGGCTATCGTTAGATCGAATTATTTTCATTCGTTCCTCTTGAAAATCACCATACCCACATTATTTTTGACATAATGGCTACCTCGATGAAATTACATAATTTTGAGAGATTTAACATGCAAAGAATAACAAATAGAATATAATACAATGTGTTCGTATAGAATGTTATAAAATTTATATAAATTTTCGGTTTTTACTATTTATCATTTATAAACATTATGTAGATATTATGTTTCATATAGAAGATTAAAATGTTTCAAATATCTAAATTTTTTATCAGAAAATTCATAATTTTATTTGTAAATTGTATGTATAAATTCGTATAAAAGTGGATTAATATTTTACAATTAAAACCAACAGAAATATATTAATTGTTAAATGTATATATTTATAATGTATATATTATGTATATATTATGTTAAAAATAAATTAATTGTTGTATTCTTAAAAATTTAATTTGTATCAAATTTTTTAAACTACAATTTTGTATATACTTATATAAAATAAGAAAATTCTATATGATTTTTTAATTAAATCACTTTTCTCAAAAAATTCATAATTCTCGAAAAATTCAAATTTCTAATTTTAAGAACTATTTTCGTTTCTTTTATATGGATGATCACCAATAAAAAAGAGATGAAAATACGTATCGAATATTTCTTTAACTACCACCTTCCGTGTAAATTTTATGATCGATGAGCACGAGACCCACATGCTACCTCGTTAATCTCATATCGTTCCACATTTTTGTTTTTCACTTTCATGACGTGCCTCCAAAACGTGTATTTATATAAATTATTGCACCATTATCCGCGTCCGAGCTGACCATTTGGAATTTATTCTGAAGGTACAGTCGACCTGTAGTTATCATCTCGATGCGTTTTTGCTTTTACTGTGGCGCCAGTTCGCGAGAAAAACACATAGTTTTATTAGTTTCTTGACATATACCCATCATAACTATATAGAATCGACAATCTATTCATAAAAAGATACGCAGTTTGAAATGGCAAATTGTTTTATTTTGTAGGTTAAAAGGTTAGTAATAACGAATACATAACTAGGTTATAAATCATATTTATATTTATAGTTGCTCATAAAATTGAGCATATAGCTATGTAGATATATCGAGAATAATATTCGGTAGGAAAATAAATGAAAATAAACATGTTTATTTTATTAGATAAATCGTACACGGAATTTTAAATAAAATAAATTACTTATTCATACTTAATAAAGGACATATCGTTAGCCATATTTTCAATTACTCAATTACTCAATTTTGTGTCACGAAAATAAGTATACTGTTATATTTTTTGTTAAATGTAAAGAAAAATCATTTTCCTTTAAAAATTTTCTTACGAATCTTTTTATAAACTATTTGTCGTATAAAAAATGTTCCGAATAAAAATTGTTTGACATCAAAATGAACATACGATACAATAATTAATTTTTTATTCTGTTTTTTTAACTGTGTTAACTGTAATATGCAACATTTGATCATACCATTCGAATGTCTGCTGAATATAAAATAAAAAATTATTAAGCTGCCATGATTGCAATATTACAAACATTGCAAATAATACAAGTACGAAGACGAGTAAGCAATGCATTTAATACTCATGTTAATGTTTCTTATGATTGTGGTTGTGAAGTGATCTTTCGCTTGATATGGTTTATGATTGTTGTGAAGAATCATTAGTTAACGTTACAGAACAAAAAGAGTCGCAAACAGAATTTCATAGAAAAACAATCGTAGAGTGCAAAGAGTCCATGATATTACGTAAATTTATTGTTATTTTGTATAAAATGTATTTGTTATATTCAATATCGTTCAGATTTACTCACAATAATATAATCCTTGAGGAAACTCGACGCAGAATTTTTGGCACTACGCGTGCCAAAATAAATAAATAAGATAATAATTCATATATCCATGTGTGTTTTTCATAAATTTAAATTTTTCATAAATCCAAAGGATTAAGAAATTTTTTAGATCGATTTTTCTAGCAGTTTTCATTAACATAGCTGTACGTTCGATTTTATAAATAACTGTATTTATACCTATACTTTGGTATTAATAAACTCTATTACACGAAGAACATAACTTTAAAGAACATGACTTTATATTTTTGAAAATGTACATAATGACAGAGTTAATGAAAAAAAAAATGAAATGTTTTAAGGATGTAACTTTTTGACTTAATGTGCTTTTTGTATATGAACTCATTTTTTCTTTTTAAATAGAATTTAACGGATAGTGGTTATTCAGAATTAATGTAGTTTTACTGGATATGAGCAGTTTTATAATGCATCACGTATATTTAAAATGGAAAAGTAATACAATTCACTAGATACATATACTCGTATACCTGCAGAGTAAAAAGAAGATATGGCATAGGTTGTTACATGATTACAATAATCACTTAATGGTAACCATAGATGTTGCGATTATGAAGTTTCCATACTTCAACAAGAGTCAATCAAGATTGTAGATAAAGATATAGTAGCTGCATTCTTTCAGTTGATAAATAAACGTATAAGTTACTAATTATTTTTCTTGTTATTCTCATTTTTTTAAATTTTAAATATAACTAGAATTGAATTATTATAATAGAAATATTAGCGTAAATATTTAAAACTACAAAAAATTAATAAATTTCAAGTATTTTTTTATTAGTTTTAAATTTGTTAGATTATAGTTATAATATACAAAGCATAGTGTTTTATTTAGAATATGTTCACATGTTGAGCCAAATAACTGCTAAGGTCTTGAAATATCTCGATTTTAATTATTAACAAATGGTTAATATTGTTTCAAATTATCTATATTTTTGAAAGTATTTAATTGTCATGCTTCTTACATCCTCTTTAAGATAACAGATTGGTAAGATATAATTTTATGTTCATGG
Organism: Eufriesea mexicana; assembly: GCF_001483705.2. Lineage (NCBI taxonomy): Eukaryota > Metazoa > Arthropoda > Insecta > Hymenoptera > Apidae > Eufriesea > Eufriesea mexicana. The sequence goes on along the minus strand of NW_016908250.1, from coordinate 1,017,973 downwards.
TTGGATTATCCACAAGACGCTGGGAATTATAAATTGCAATTTTATAAGCTACAAAAATTATAAAAGATTTCGTGTAATTAAATTATAATTAAATTGTTAAAAACTTTTGTAACCTGATTTATTTTTATATCTCTTTTATTGTTATGTGTTACGATTTTTAACTTTCAACCTTTCTCCACTATAATAAAATATATGTATGGTATCTGAACATTATAATTACCTTCCAGAGGAAATAACTTTAACAAGTTTATATAATTGACATTACGATATGTTTCAAAATGTCCATTGGTGATTCTTTCTTTTATTCTGTAATTAATCTTGTATTATATAAACATCTTTAATTTTATGCATATATCATACTAAATTTCTAAACTTTAGATATAATAGTACAGTAATCAAATATCATTATTGTATTTCTTTCTGAGATAATTGTCGATCATATTGAAATTTCACGAAATGATTAAGCATATACAAAATTAGAAACTCTGAACTTTTTCTCATTTAGTCAATAATAATTTAATGTTTCGTAGTAAATCTATCTCCATTATAAACTATATATGTATCTACTAGATTGTCTAGTAATTTCAAGTCAATTTTAAGTAAATAAACGAAGCTTATATTTTAATATAATCTTATCTCCATTAAATAAGGTGCAGAAGAAAGTGCGACAGTACCGACCACAGCTGGTTTTCGCTTCTCGGACTAGCATTAGCAATTTTCTTGCAAAAATAAATCAATGTAATGAACGTGTGTTACATAGATCAGAGTAGTTCTGTTTTCACGTTGTTTTTTAATTGTTGAAGCGTTACGTGAGTAGGTTTGTAGGTCGTGTGCTGAAAGTTATTTTTCAAAGTTCATATTTTACTTCTTAGATAAATAAATGATTTTATTCCTATCTCATAGGTATCCTTAATTTATTAGGAATACTAAACGACCCTGATTTGACAATTTTTTTTGTTATACTTTAATATGTCACGCTCCAAAATGTTTCCATGTATTTGCAGCACCGTTCTAATATTGCATCAAAATTTTCTTCTATCTGCAAATACAATTCAACTCAATTCAATCCGACTGACAATCAATTCAAATCAATTCAAATTCAATTCAACTCTTCGGTCTGCAAATGCAGTTCAATGCAAAATAAATTAAAAGATAGTTCTCTAGTTCTTTTGTGCTCTTTTGGTTTCTCTGATAGAAAAATGTCCCAAATTAGAAAACGAAAGAAAAGAAATTTGACACAAGAAAAATGTATCATTAAAATTGCTATTTGGAACTTGTCGAATGCACAGGTTAAGAGAAAAAGATTGAATATCATTCTAACAATTAAATGTCTTTCTATTTACGAAATTAATCGACTGTTTCGTCCCGGAGAGCGTGTTTATAACATGATTTTTATTCTAAGGCTTACATTTTTAACAAACCTAACGATTTACAATATATTTTTATATTGCAACTGCAATTCCGGAGGATAGATATGCCTCACCGCCGTTTTAGCGGATTAAGTTGTAAAAGTAAAGACGAAAGTTTAGGAATTTTTACAAGTACCAGACTCGACAGATGGGACCCGCGTGTGACAGACTCAACAAGCGACGGACGGACACCACTTATAAATCACGTCATTGACCATCAAAAATCGGCTCCTTGACAGCTCCCTACTCCTTAGCCAAAGGTCCTTCCGTCACATCCTCTGTTCAATTAAAACTCCTTACTTTTCCACCACCAACGTTTATTTTGCCCAATCAGAACTAAACTGGAGAAAACACCGGACAGGGCACGGCGAGACACGACATAGATCAAATTCGAGAAATCAGTTCGTCTTCGACACCGATCCTTGAAACATCTTACTTACACATATAAACGCGTGTTCGAAACGGTACTCCGTTCAACGTTTCCATTATAACTATTCTATATTTTACTCTAAATAAACGCTCCCTTTTATCAACACACTCTTCGGGATCCTTATTATTACAACTAGTCACGCAATATTAGTTTGGCGCGTGATAAGCGTTCTAGGACATCGAAGGGATTCGATAAATAGAATGGTATATCGATTAAACCTAAAAATCTAATGTGCTTGGTATTGGACCGACTTTATCATTAAATTGCTTATCATTAATGTTTATCATTGAATTTAATAAAAAAAAAAATGTTCTCTTCTTTCATTAAATACTATACTGTAGTATCGCAGGTTTTCCACCTCGTGTCAGGTAACTTTAGCTTAGAAAGTCACCGAGGGTTCGAAGGCCAGGTCGGTCAGAAAAACCCTGACGATGCCCTTAGCACGACCATATTTGATCATGTTGGGGGAGGCTTCTTAAAAACATGTACATGTTGGGGAAGATATAAAAAAAGGCAAAAAGTGATTAGTAGACAGTTCTTTGGAGACAGTTCGTTGGATACAGTTCGCTGTACGCAATCTTTGGTTGCAGTTTTTAGTAGACAGTTTTAGTTGTGAGCAGTTAGTTGTTGCAGGCAGAGTCGTCATTGCGTTGTTAAGTTGAGCGTAGTCTTGTTGGGAAGTTGGGAATCGATATAGATTGATGTAAAGAGACAATTCGTGTTTTTAATCGTCACCCACACACTGTTCATTTATTATAAATAAATAATTCTATATACCACCACCAAATCCCATCTCTACAATACTTGTACGACAAATTCCTTTCTTCAAATTTAAATTCCTTCAATTTTATTCTAACATATAACAACAAAACTTATGGCTGTCGATATGTCAACTGTTCCCTACATAATCTATTTCCATAATATTTTCCCATTTTTTAGATTTTTAGACCATTTCAAGTTTTGCTCATAATAAATTTGTTGACGTGGTCTTTTTATTTCTTCTGAAGATTTAATGTTGGGGGCTATTAAATGAATTTTATAATGATCTAAATATGCGAGGGGAAGGATAATATCTCAAGAATATGGAGAGCGAAGTAGCACATCCTAATTTTCAGTAAGAGAAGAGCATCGAGTATTGAAATTATATAACCTAAATTTTCGTACGTACATAAATGACTGTTTCTTGTTCGCTAACATTCTTTTCATTCCTCGATTTTCTTGGCTGTAGCCTGTAGACACGCTAAAACTTCGTGGCCCATGTTTCTGTGTAAGTTTGACACTATTGCTGTATGACAACATCTAGGACGAACCAGGAATTTTTGAATGTCTTCGATAACTTCTGAAACATCGAATATATCAAATGTATTGTTACAGAAAGAAGTTCTTTCTAATAACTTCTTCAAATAAACTTCAAATATCCTTAAAATGGAAAAGAAAACTGTGAATGAACATGTTTTAAAATATTAGTAAACTACCAAAATTGAATTTTCTATTTCGGTGCCACCCTATATACTGAATTTAAAGGTTAAAAGTGACTGATTACGTAGTTAGCAATAAGAAACGGAAATCACGAAATCGTGATTAGAATGGGAGAGAACGCGCGAAAGTGCAGTAGACATAGAATGGCAAAAGAAACAATTTCGAGTGCGCCTACTGTCACAAATGCAGGATGTCGTATAATGTACAAAGGTGAAAATTTAGATATTATCACGAATTCGCACAGTCAGTAATATTTTCCTCTAATTAGTACAAAAAAAATGGATATTAAACATGCAAAGTCCTTTTGTTTTCTTTTTTTAGTAGACAGAAATATTAAAAGAAGCATTTGGTATTTTAAATTTGAAATAGGAATGCTTTCTGCTTTCGACGAATCTTAAAATGTTAATAATATCGACAGGCATCTTATAGAATAAATTAATATTTCTTTACATCAATTAAATTTCTTTTTTATGCACATTGTAGGTATATCCCGTGTTATAAGAGCATTAGTAATACTTGTTAGTTTCCTTCGTGTTTAATATGCTCATTAATTTATCTGGGTTATTAATTTAGAGCTACTGTTAGTGCAGTATTAATAACGTTTTGAATATTTAGCTACGAGTTGGATTTATAAACTATAACGAATTCATATCTATGATGAATTTTTAGTACAGTCGTTTGCTATTAAATTACTTTAATACAGATAATTTATTTGCGTTGACAATATTATGAGACACTTTTTATATTTATAGGCACATTTAATGGTATTTAAATTAGTTAAACTATACTTTTTTTCTATATTTCTCGATTATCAATTAATCTTATACTTCAATCAAGAAATCTTCAGTCTTTTGGAAAACTTCATTATATTTCGTGGATTTTTTATTTTCCTGTTTTACTTTCTATTTTTCGTGAATGATTAATTTCCTATTCATAAGGATTTCTTGGTAGTCTATAATTTGCTTACGTCTTTCTCACTATCATTATCGAAATTGTTTTGTATTACATATACCTAGTATATTTTTTCTTTATCAAGATAAATGCTTCGCGCTTTATGCGTATATCGCAACTTATATTTTCGCAATTTCGTATTACCTGTTACGTTTCCTTCTCCTTGATTGAATAATTTAATTGCCAGTCCTTATTTCATATAGGATAATTGTATAGAATTTCAAATCTTTCATGGTATAACCATTTTTATAATTTTGATCATAATAAAATACTACTTTGTTCATAGTATTTATATAGTACATGTTGTATTTTTGCATCTAATATTTAAACTGTTGTATTTTATTTGTCTAGATGATAAATTAAATATCATGAAATACATAATCAATTTTAATGAAGAATATTGTACTATGATTTTATAATTTCTTAGCTATTATCTGATTTATCCAGGAATTTTGTAATATAAGTTAGGTTAATGCACCTGGAATTTTTCTATTTAAAGGAACAGATTATAGCAGTAGAATTGCTTCAATTTAATTCTCTCCCAATATCATAAATTCTGTGATAAACAGCATAGTTAGTTTTTACATTTATTCATATTCGTTTCCAATTATTTCACAAATAAATTTCACAAATAAAACTGTCAAGGGAAGATACAAGTACCTTTATTAGGTTCAAAAAATCGATCTCTTTTTTATTAATTTATTTCAACGTATATAAGATGATGAATATCTTATAAAAGTCTCGTTTAAAAATTTCAAAAGTCGATGAAATTATCTAGGACGAAGATATTCAAAGTTGAGACTCCTTTTTGTTTTAAAAAACCGCAATATTGATAAAACGTCTATAAAGTCGATATTGTAAAAACTTCATTTTTGAATAAAATAATATTGCAATATAATATAAACTATAAAAATGCGGTAATCGGAAAAGAGGCTCATCTAGAACAATATTCCCTTTCTTAAATCTTTTCCAATTTATAAACGATATTATTCAATTATATGATGTATACGGTAAAAATTTGTTAATAATGTAAATTTTCTGCTAACGTTTATATAATAAAAAGAAATTTCTCGATTGCGCTATAATAATTGAGAGCAAAATGAACATCAAGCAAAAATATGCAAAATACCTATTAAAGTAAATGGTAAATTTGAATTTTGCAGATTATTGTTTCGGAATATATGTAAAATATATTGTCACATTTTCAGCACATTGCTTTTCACACTCGTTTAACGTATGAAAAGATTTAAAATTTAAGCGAAGTTTAAAGTTTACAGTTAATATTTTTCAATTTTCAATCATTGCTCTCAATATATGTATTCATATAACTGACAGGTATTTCCTCGATATATCGAGTCATTTCATTGATTTTGTAATTTTTTAAGTTTTTATGTAGTAGAAAGAAGAAGAAGAAGAAAAAAGAAAACCATAAATATTTACGTAAAACGTGGATTATTTGTTTAAAATAACGAAATGTTAGGACCTTTTCAGAATTATACAATAATTAATACGATATAATGTAATAATTTATTGTTAATAGATCTAATATTATAGGTAGAGCTATTATTCGTATATAAATATGAAATCAATTGCATTCGCTGATGTATAATTTTAGCAATTTTTTAAAGTAATATATAATCTGTCGCATGTACAATGAAAAAAGAAAGAAGAAATCAAATCAATTCATCGAGTAGTTTTTCTGGAGTAAAGTCTTAAAAAATTTTTTAGTTTCGTATTCCCAAAGATACGTATGTTCTCCTTTAATGAAAAATATAGGTAGTCTGCCACCTACTGCGTAAAAATTTTAAATCATTATGTTGCTATCCTTGTAATGGCAATAAAACACATTCTGAAGGAACTTCTTCACGTGTTCTTATACGGACAGATTTTTTAAGCATTCCTTTTATGGTACTGTTATTTATGGTTTTCCTTGATTCACAGGTTGAATGTAATGGAAGTAAAATAAGATACCTTCATTTTTAGCGAGTATAACGTATTTTGTTGGTGGAAATTAGAACTACAGAGCTGTCGAATCACAAAGGGTTACAAAACAAAGGTGTTCACGTAAGATAACGCTAAACGTGTGATGTACTGCTTGAAAACAGAAAATGTCCATTGTCCCTTGAAACAAAACAAGGAATATCTTCACACCTACTTTCAATGTTTCTTACTTACTGTTGTAAGTTTGTATTATTGCAAGAGTAATGAAATTTTATATATAACGAGTGAGAGAAAAACAAAGTATCCGAATATTAATAAAATGGATATACTCAATCTTGCTCATAAGCTGTGAAGGAATATTGAAATAATGTAAAACAATTATATTTTCGTTTATTTACTTCTTTTTAAATACTTTATTTAAATACAAAATTTATGTTATGGACAGTATAATCAAGTTCATTGAACGTTATTTTTTTACTGATAGACGAAAGTAAATAAAAATTTAACTAAAACGTTAGTTTCTTGACCAAGATTTGAATTTTAGGTCTGTAATCCTCCCATCTCCTTCGTCCCCGTCCAATACAGTTCAAAGGGAAAGTATCAAAGGCAGAAAGAATTTAAATTAAAATTTATTATATTAGTTTCATTAATACTTTCGAGATAGTTACTCATTTAAAATATAAATGTTTTATAATTCGACATTCCTCGAGAACGATATGAAATATATTTCATAGGTGTATATATATAGGAAAAAATAGTTACTAATTGAATACCTTCGATCGGACTTTTATTCATTAATTCTTTTAGTTCCTAGAAATTAATATGTCGACATTTTTATTAAATGTATTAAAACTTATAATTGCATTAAATGGAGAAGTCCCTACTCAAACAGATCTGGGTCTAAATTGGATCGACTCTTCGGCGAATGAAAATAACTCGGATAGGATCTCAAAAGTCGCATTAGAATTTAGTCTTCTTATTAAATGTCTTAAATCCAATTGAATCTATAATGACAAATGAAATTATGGGAAATCGATAGTTCAGCATTCTACAGACGTTCAAAGGAACGAATAATAATCAGGTGCCCAAGATTAATATGGCGAGCATCATATCAAGGTCACGAGACAGCGTTATAACCCGTAGGAATTCAGCTAGAACTCACTCGTGACGCGATATTGATATTGTTGCGTTTTGCTTCAAAGGATGTCGCTCACATGGAAAATGCCTTCCTGAAGTTTTGATATAGACAAAATTTATTCATCGTTGCTGTATGGAAAGCAAAGAACAAGTATGCACGTTCTTGTCAAGATTATTTCAAATTATGTAGCGACACACTACGCGAAAGTTCTAAAATAATATTCAGTATCTTCGCTATTCTCACGTATGAGTTTATTATTTCGCAAGAAAGTAAATATGAGAATACCTCTGTTTTGAAATTTCTTTGCCTCGGTCCTTGTTCACATCGTTAGAAATAGCCTGAGATTCAAACGATAGAAGCTGTAGCCAGGGATGATATTGAAAACACAAATGGATCGTACATTTTGAAGCGTCACCGTGGCATCTTGGCAAGCCATAACCAAGTTCTTGAGATGGTGGCAACCATAAGGATGAAATTGCAAACAGTATTGCACCATACGTTTCGAAATATCACCAGGATTTTCTGGCAAATCATAGCCAAGTTTTTGAGGCTGTAACCACTATTACAGCGATGAAATGAAAAATATGAATGAATCGTACATTGTGAAATGTCATCATGGTTTTCTGATAAACTATAGTTAAGTCTAGTCCTTCATCGAAAAACTCTGAAGTGACAGTATTCGAAGAAGCTTCAATTGGGTCTGTAGTCTGTGACAACGCAATTATGTTGTTGACATCTAATCTAATTCCACATAATTTTCAATTAAATAAATAATACAATTTCAATGATATAACAGTGAGATAAGGAAAAATAAAAGTTATAATAACGGTGTACCAAGTGTGTGTTTTTTCTTACAAATATATTCTGATACATAGTTACAGGAGAGAAATATTTTATTTTTACCTATTGCATCTCGATGTCTTTTGTCTTGAAAACTTAATATATTTTACTCTCATTTAATATGATCGTCAATGTTGCATTCCAAACACTGCAACTCTCTTTCTATTGGATCTTCGCGGGGTTGCAAATCCCGCTACACTAACGGGACAGAGTTAAGGATGCAGTCTAATCAAACTTGAGTGATCTAGACCTGGTTAGGGTTAGAAAATGATTGCGAATATCGATTGTAACGCTATTTACTGATTTCAACAAAATATAACGAAGCGAATTGAAGTCGTCGGTTGAGTGTAGTTTGTTTTTCACGGGAGTTTGCGCGTGACACTGCTTGGTCGACGTATGCCAGTGTTTTCACAAGTTTAAGTGTGTTGTGAGTGGTTGGTACGAAATGTAAGCAGTAGGTGCGGGTTTTTCTATTGGTTGTATATTTATATTAGGTGTGTGTACTTGTTTCGGCGTTTTTCGATGGTAGGAGATGTTTAAAGAAATTTGGACCGCTGTGACCATCGCCTAGCGATATTTATGGTCCTTTGCTAGGAACGTGGAGTCCAGGTGACACGAATGTCCACGAGCTACGGTATGGCGGTAATAAACAAATAAACCAATTTTTAACTCGACTCAGAAAATTCGGTCTTGGGACCGAACAATTACGATTAGAAATTTATTGTTTCGAACTTGCGCTAAGTATATTTGTTAATACTTACATCGTGAGCATAATATTTCTACCATAATTTGGTTTTCTTTGGTATCAAGGAATTATTCTCTCAATTAAGATTGCAGGGGGTGCAGACATGTTCGCATGCGTTGGTACCCTTAAGCCCCAAACGAAGGGGCCATAGGCAGAGAGTGATAACGACGCGGTCACTTTTCGAAAAGGTCATCAACGTGCGTTTGACCCCCGTGCACTTCGACCAAGTGTACCTCACCCTGAAGGAGGGGTTTTCTCCACCACCGTCTTAGTTTGGAGAACGGTACTTCAGGGTGATCAAAGGAACACTCTTAGTCCAATTTAGCCATTTAGGAAACGTTCGCCCTTTGGCAAACTCCTGATTTTCAACAAAATCGACGTGAAGAAAGTCGCGGAGTTTTGACAGACAGTCGACAGTTTCTGAGTTGTCTGTTCTAGTAAAGCATTCTGGGCTTAGTCTATCGTTCGACCTTGTTTCAGTCTGCACTCGACTCGTTTATAATCTATCGTTCAATTTTATCATAGTCTGTCTTCTTCCTTGTAAACCATAAACTGTCACGTGACATCCGCGAAACGAGACAGTTCTAGAGAACCATATTGAACTAGTTGCTCAAGATTAATTTGGCGGGCAATATTACGAGATCGCGAGACGGCTTTACAACCCGTCGGAATTCATCGAGAGTTCATTCGCGACGCAACATGTTGCTGATCTTCTATCTATATTTGTTGTTTCAACGACTGTTTAGAGAAACTTCAACATATATGGGTTATATTATTTATCTCGCGAAAGGTTGAGGGCAATTTTGATATTATAATATATATTAAATTTATGCACGATTGGTAGACTTTTACATTATTTACTTGCATCCTACACCACCGATTTGATCGAGGTGAACGCAAATATGTCTAGATTGGTAATATATAATATTTTGAATAAATTAAATTAATTCTTCCGGCCAATATCGATACGCAGTACCGATTCATATACGAAACAGAATTAACAAATCAACAATCTCGAGGATAAATTGGGATGCCAAAAATTCTTTGAAATTCATTTCCCTTGAGAGTGATCACGATACGGATCCGTCGTGTATTTACTATTGAGGCACTACTATACCTATTTCTGCTAGAAACACGATTATTAATAAACGAAATATCGATTAATTACATTTAAAAACGATTCTTTTTAAAAATTCTGAATACTTTTATATGTAGATCTCGATACTCCCAAATTCTTTTCGACTGAATAGAAAAGAATGTTTTTGGGAATGATTGATCGGAGAAATTAAATCGTATATAATTTGTAAAAATTACGCGATTGAAACTGATGCTCGTGAAAAATATTTTATACCTTTATATGATATATAATAATATTCCAAATATTATAATATAAAATAATATTGCGAATAATCGAAGTATAAAACTTGGAGTAAAAGTGCACGGACTCGTAAAGAGTATAATTTTTGTGTAACATTTCAGGAACAGCGGGACAATGCACGGTCTTTCACTTCAACGGAGGCACAAACGGAACTCCCATTGCAAAGTGGCCCAGAGACTCTCGAGGATCTCGACGGTGTTCGCGGTGCTCGAAGAAGAGAGAGGCGAATGCGCAGGCAACATCGTCGAGCCTTGAGATCATGCTCGATGCCACCATCTTATCCTGGCACATCAGCGGGATGTCAGGCTTCTTCTACTGCACCGGGAGTACCGCTGGTCACTCCCACCAGAGGATTTCTACATCTTCCACCGCCTCATTTGGGTCTTAGGGGCCTTAGTCTTGGTCTACCTTTTCCGGTTTCAACCAGCGTCTCTGCTTTTGGCCGGTAAATATTCAAATACACGCCTATATATAAATACGTTTGTTTCAATCAATTTAATGGCGCTGAAGACACGTTTTACCATTACCTGTTAACTATCCGGATAAATCTACTATATTTGATCCTATCATGCATGAGATATAATTTTGCTGATTTTTATCAGCGAATGCCTAAAACATGTATGTTTGCGTATGTTACACTCATACATGTATGAAAGCATCGAACGTTTACATATGTTGTGGTAACATATTATACGCATGTTAGATTGAAGTATTTAAAACGGTAATGATGTATGTATATATAATAAGAGGAAAATCTCGACATTACGTCGATCAAATTAGAAAATAATTCAGTACTACATATATATATTACTTGTAATATTTATTACAAATCTGTATTATTGGTAGCTGTTGATGCATCTTTTCTTCTTTATCACAGCCTTCAGATTATTGTCCATTGAACACATTAACGTCGTTGTTTCGTATTTGTAATAATTACTGATATAATTATAATTCAGTACTACATATATATATTACTTGTAATATTTATTACAAATCTGTATTATTGGTAGCCGTTGATGCATCTTTTCTTCTTTATCACAGCCTTCAGATGATTGTCCATTGAACACATTAACGTCGTTGTTTCGTATTTGTAATAATTACTGATATAATTTTGAGATTTCCACTGTGCTATATGTATCATATCTACTACATGTATACTATATTTTTGATATTTCGATTTTACATATATATTGTTCTTAAATTTAATAAATGTAAACGTTCGTTGCATTTTTATGTATGAGTGTATATTTTAAATTTCTGTATCCATCTAAAAGTTTGAATATGTTATACAGGGTGTCCCAGCAACGGTAGTAACGGTGATTCTAAATGCAAAAGCAAATCGAAAATACAGAATAAATTGCACTTAGTCATGGCTTAGATGGATAAACCATCAATACATTAGCATCAGTGGTACAACCGATGAGGGAATAATTTTACATGGAGAAAGAAGTCGAAAATAAAGAATAACGATTTTTTATTCTAAGCTTCATTGTTGAAAAAATATTAAAAAATTTAAATATTCACCGAGTACGCGTGCATTTAACTTTGGCTTCTTAGATAGATGAACCATCAGTACACCAGCGTACTCGGTGTATATTCAAAGTCGATTTTTCTTGACAACGAAGCTTGAAATGATAAAATTTTATTCTTTATTTTCGATATGTTTTATCATGTAGAATCACCCCATTCCCGGTCGTACTACCGTTGCTGACACACTCTATATAACACGTGCTTCAAGTTGAAATTAAAAACGTGAAACAATTTTTTTCAATAGCTTTTATTTCTCATATTTCATTTCAAGATATTTTGTTTTATCACGCTGCTCAATAAATATAATCATTACGCAAAGTTTTTAAGAATTAATTATTTTTATCTAAGTATACTATTTTATAATTTGTAATATATTAATATTATTGTCCTAAAATACATTATGAAAATATAAATTATCTTGGAATTCAAATATTTAGTTTATTTTAAGACAATTATCGAAATACTTTTTATTATTATTGCATAATTTACGATTAACAATTAAATTTTTTGCTTATGTTTTAGTTACATAACTATTTCTCTGTGGCATTTTATTTTTAGAAGATATATACAAACAATGCATAATGAAAGATATGTCGTCAAACTTGAATCATTATTTATTTAAAAAATGATAATACAAATTATCCAAATAACAAATCCTTTTCATTTACTTTTGTTAGAAAGAATTTACTGTCTATACTAGTTTGTTATAATGTATCTATAATACTGAGCATTATTAATGTTGATAATAATAATAATAATAACAATAACAACAACAACAACAATAAAAATAATAAATATGTCAGAAAAATTAAAAAATCAAATATATCATAAAACATTTAGAAGATAACGAAGTTTTTATAAATGTAATTACTTGCTAAATAATAATTAATAATATTAAATAAATAGCAAAAGAATACTTAATTACAGAGCTTTAGGAGAAATGTATGAAAATATTGATTTATTACGGTTTAGTTTTTTAATTTGGAGATCCATAGATCTCTCCCTGTGTGCTAAGAAGTCTTTAAGATCTGCATGTGAATTACCACTGTGTATATCTACCATACTGGTAAGATACTTGCAAAACTCTTGAGATTATAAACGCTCTATAGGAGATATAAGCGTACAAAGAACTATTGTTTTACAGATTAAAAATCTGAATATCTCGGACGTTATTAGTTTCTGTATCTGCAATGGTGTTGACATAGTTTCGTGTAAATGGTACGTTGAAGTTTCATTTGTACACACATGAATCGTGTATATTTATACTGCATTCTGAAACGAATGCATGTTGCATTCTCTGCAGAACCGTACTTTATGAAATAGCAGAACAATATTTGTTTGCCTGTTTCACTTGATATATCTACGTTCTAGATCATTTTTACGTTTTATTCCTAGTTTGAAATTTTTCGAAAATTTGGACGTGTTTGAATAGCTGCGTTTACAAGCTTTTATTCGTCCCTGCGGAATCGACTGAATTTTATTCAATATCGCATATACGTGACGTTTTCTCTATACCAGAAATTATATTTGGCTTTACACGAATAGACAATTCTTTCATTTTTCAATATATTATTTGAATTATATTATTGAATTTATTACTGTTATTGTTAGAATTTCATTACAGTTTTTATTGTTGTATTTATATATTTTCTAATGTTGCTATCTCTAACATTTTTACATCGTTTAAATGTAAAAATTGTACTACCTATTCTATTGTCTATACTTTAAATTATTATTGCTATATTCGTCCTTAAACTTTTCGATTATGTGTGCGTTTGTTTTGATATAAATTTTTTAATAAATGAAAATAGTATACTATTACTAATTATGTTGATTTGAATAATATTTTTTTCGCATATGGCATTATGTATCAGTTATTCTGAGCTTAAAGTAATTATACTTGTTCATGTGCACAATTATTATACATATTTTTGTTATCCCTTTACTCTACTACTCTGCTGGTCTCTTTGTAACGAGCTGTATCAAATTTATAAAATTAAAGGTTATGTATGTTCCATAATTGCATATGTAGTTGGTTCGAGTGATATAGCGTACTCATAAATTATCACACTAAGCTTCGACATTAACACCAAAATAGTACCGTCAAAGTCTTCTTCGATAGTCTGCGACAGAATTGTCTGCAGTTTTCAGTTATAGATATTTAACGTTAAGTAGTAAAACAACTAAAAGGATAAAAGAAGTGATCGGTTAATTTTGAATTTCAACATAGTTCTATTTAATGTTAAATATTTAAATTTCCCAATATCTATCTTTATAACTAAATTTTGTTTAATATCTGAAACATTTAGGAAAACTTTAAACTTTTGTAAACCATCGTCAATAATGTCCAACCAAGGAAAAATCTATTCTAAATTGAAATACATCTTACCGCTCTGATCGAGCATCGTATCTCCCCGCAAATGAAATTCTGTAGTTATAAAGAAAAACGCCGCATATTTTCATTTTCGAGATATTGTTATTTAAAGTTTTGAACATGAATTCTTCTTATTAACATTTATGGTTAAATTATATAACATTTTTGAATATGTAAAATTTGTTTTCATTCATTTTTTCTGATGAGTACGTAAATCATATGTTTTGCAAACCAATTAACAAATAAACCAATATTTTCTGAAATTGCGACTTGCGACTTGTTTCCTTGCAACCACAGATTTGAACTTTTAGGCTCCATTAATTATACGAATACGTTATATGGTTCGAACCTACTTACTATACACTTAACACTAGGTTTACGGACGCTATCTGTATACCTATTTCTAAGGACACCTGTCAAATTGACAGATAAAGGAAACCACGTGTCTTTTTTTAACGACTAGTTTAATTTAAAAACAATTATATGTTATATTAACAGTCTTAATATAAGTTAACTAAATCTGTTACCACCGTATAATTGGAGTAACCCTTCCGTCAAATTGACGGGTTCCGTAAATCTAGCGTTAATGGAAATTTGATAACAAAAGTCAAAGGATGACGTGTAAAATCACGTAAATTAATTCTCAATTATTGTCTGCCAAATTGCTGTTAGACAACTGTTTCTAGTATCGAGCTGCTAATGATGGATTTTCAGCTTTTATGCTCTAAAAGTATACGTATCGTTATTATCTGGAGCGACTATTATCCAAGTAGGATTACAAGACCTGGTAATGTTATATTTGATCGATTGTTGTGGAATATATGCTTTTACAAAAGCTCATTAAGATATGTACGTTTACATTTTTATTCATTTTTCGGGTGCAAAGTTGGAAATTGAAGCAGCTGAATCAATACATTTTTAGAATGTCGCACATGCCCTTTCATGCTCCTTATTCTATGTAAAATTTCAATCACCTTTTTGGGCAAATTTTTCTGTAAATTCGTTTAGTTAAAGTAAACTTTATAAAACGAACAACGCATTTGTAAACTTGTTTTTATTAGTAATCACACGATATACCCATTTTTATACCTTTCGCATGCGATACGCGAATAAGAATAAAAAATAGAAAAGTATATCGATTGCAACGCATGTAGCGAACAATTTTCAAAATGAAATCCCACTAAATCACGTAACAGGTAGGGGCTTGGAAACACGAGATTAAGATCAGAGCTCTTGGACACATGAACAGTTACGCGCTGTTTTTATTATAGTTGAGCTTCGAAAAATATCAAGTTTGTGACATTTGCCGAGTACCGAGGACGATGAACGTACTTAGGAATTCTGAAAATACATTTTGATAAATGACAAATTGTATTGCTGTCGATTATACAGTCCTAACTCAAATATAACCTCGTATATAAAACGTATAATGCGTATTATATTGAAATATTATATTAATATATGAATGCTACTATTACATTAATATATTAATGCAGTATTACATTACCGTGTAACGTATAAAATAATATGATATTGTAGGATACCAAAAGAAATCGCGAATCGGCTATTGCGAACAAAAACAAATTGTAAACCGATCGATATCTTCTAGAAGCAAATCGAAAAGTTATTCTATATAACAAAATTAAGTTGCGTGACTCCTCTACGGGGAGGTGAAGCGTAGGTTAAGGAAAGCATAAAAGCGTGGTCCTTGACAACCAAAACAGGGTCCTTTGAAATCGGTTGTGACCAGCACAAGCGTGAGTCGCTTGGTGTTGGAAAGAGGGTTTTAACATTAGAACTGCCAATCTTTAATGGGTACCTAACTATAACGTGCACAGATTATAGTAATTTCAGCGATACGATGAATACGAGTGAATATATCGATTACAGTTCTTTCTTAATACGAGTTGATACCAATTTTATTCTTAAAGCAGGTGTATGTGTTCGGTGATTGCAAAAAGGAAAATTCTGGGACCAGTCATTTTCACTGGGTTGGTAGTTCTAG
>NW_016908250.1:993459-1001738 GCF_001483705.2 Eufriesea mexicana | reverse complement strand
TTCCCTAAGTTAAATCAGTTTACGAGTTTTGAGTTTGTGTTATTGTGTTCTTGTTCTTTCGTCAATTTTCGGTGTCTCAAGACCAGTTTCGCCATCCTACAATATTAATACGTATCTTCGAAAACGATACTTTTATCACATATTACTGATAAAAGTTCTCACATGTTGTGTCCCATTAGACAAAAGAAGGATTCAAAATTCAAGTCCAGTTACATTCGTTGAATCTTGTTTCTTCACTGGTGGAACGATGTGTTAAAAACTGATTTTTTTCATAAAATTGACATTTTATGACATTTTCTGTTTTCCCCCTTTACTCTTTAATAATAGTAGAAAATGAGTTTGCATTGTTCCGAAAGCAATCAAATTTATACATTAAATGGAAATACAGATGTTGTTCTCAATGACAAATGTGTCTACCACTCGCGAATTCTTTTCGTCTCTTCTTTTCGTCATTGCTTTTGACAATATGCAACGAATCTCTGCGTACACGCCTCTGATCCCCGCCTTTGTGCACCCTGCTGTTCCATTACGGTCGTTTCTTTTCGAGACGTTTCAAGTATGTTCTTCGACGCCTGTTGTACGAGTCTGGTTCCATTTTCGCGTTCCTATGGATTTTACGGCATTTCTTTGAAGTGTGGACATTCGTTCAACCAGTGCATAAAACCATACGTTACTAACAAGTGTATGTTTACCTTCTCGCGTCGAAAAGATGATAAAAATATAATGCTCACTCCCGCAACTAAATTCTACGTAATTGTTATATCGTGGGATTGTATTGAAACATCGTATTAACACTGGAACTACTGACTAGTAATACGTATCTATATATAATCTACATAATTAAAAGCAGTATAACGAAGATAGAAAAGCATACGTAATTATTCTGTTTGAATAAAAATCAATATTATCGAGTTGAGTCATAAGGATTTATCGGTTCAGATAGTGGATTATATATTTTTCAGAGAATTCCAAATGACGTGCAATTCGTTTCCACCGTTGTGCTTACCTTATTTTAGAAGATTCGAAAGTTCAGAAATAACAGTCGGCAAGCTCAGTTCAAGTGCCAGTACAAATTTTCCTTTAACTGAAATAGAAAGTCAAAAAATCATTACATTCTTCATCTTATGCTTTGGGAAATTAAACAAGGAAATAATGCTAATGCGATAGTTAGAAATTGGTTTGTAAAATTCCGTTTTTTATGAAAACTAGCTGCATATTTTTTGTACTTGCAAGAATAAAAAATCTGGAACAAGTCACTTTGAACCGAAATTTTGATAATTTAATTTTATTTGTCACGACTGCTTTTTAATAATAACTTATAGTAGCTAGTCAAAAGCCATGTTTAAAGTTTAGTAAATTTTTGGACATTTAAAAATGTTTTAAATTTAAAAAGCTGCATTCAGCTTTTGTTATTTAACTTGACGACTTTTCTTATAGTAGAAGTACTTCCGGATAACACGGCACTTCTGTAGCACGATTTTGCTCTAATACGCTTTGAGAATTGGGATAAGCATCGTGTAAAACAACATTATAGAACGCGGTATCTGGAGCAAAAGATACCTTATTTAAAATTTTTTATTCGAGTATATATGTCGTGTCAGATTTACCTGCAGAATATTAAAATTTACTAGAATTTTAAATTCATTCCTTTCATCCAGTATTAAGTATATTTTTAAATTTCAATTGCGTGATTTTAATTTTAATTTCTGCTATATTATAGATAATATGTATAATAAAAATTTATGAATGAGTATTATGCACACCTTCTTAATGAATTGGTAATTGTGTTTTTCACTTTTGGAAATTTATCTGTAACCCTGAATTGGGTCTAGCAGAAACAAAGAAATATCTCTTACAAGACATTTCACCTCGCTATAAGAAAAAAGTATTAAATTTTTGTAAACATTAGAGCATAGAACGCATTGTCAGGATAGTGCTGAAGAAAGTCTAGAGGATGAGGATATTTTGTCAAAACGTTCTCTGTTAATGATGGTTGTAACGACAAAGAGGAGATTATTTAATATATATTCATTTGTAATAATTTTTCATGAAAATTCAAAACATATTCAGTAAAGATATTTTCCTTAATTTTAAAAATATAATAGTATGATTTTTTAATTTTTGAAACCTAACCTCCTTTTATGTACTTGCTTTTTGTTTCGTCTAACATGGATTCAGATAACATGGCATTCTTTAGGAACCTGACAACCGTGTTATACGGGGGTTGCCTGTACACATATAGTCAATTTTTCAATGCCTAATTCTCTTCTTATTTCTTTTCTTTTTAGATTTACATGTAGCCTACTTCATATTTCACGACTGATTATTTGATCAGTTGAAAAATTCATGCCTATCTACATTCTTATTTTACATTATTTTTTAAAGTTAGATGAAGAAGATTAATTTTGGTTGTTCTTATCAAAAAATTTATTTATTTATTTATTATTCTGCTCGCTAAATTAGCTATTATCTCAATCATACAAAATGATGCTTTTATCTATATATCGATTATTTGATCGATTTGAAAGAAAGAAATATTATACATAACATATGTGAATATGTATAGAAATTGTTGATAAGATTAGTGTAAAAATCAATTGCTGAAGTAAGGAATTGCATTACTCCAAACGCGTGTAATAATGACAAAGCAGAAATATTTTAGAATCCATTTAAGTACGTTACGAAATTGATCATGTTTGTTTCACTCGTTAACTGTTACAAAGATATAAACGCTATGTTATCTCGATGATATATGGATGAACAAAAATTTATTACTCGGTCCAAGCTGTATATTTATTATTCGATGTAATTCTACCGTTTGAGAATTGTACAGGTACTTATTGTTAGTGGTGGATGAAATATCAATAACAATAAGAACAATTCTTTATTGAATTACAAAAAATGATTAAACACAAATTTTAAGTATAAATCTAATTAATTTCTCGCAATCACATGCTCACACCTATTTTCACTATTCAATTAAATTACAATTGACCTATGCCCAATCTCTCTCGTTTGTTCTTTCTACTTTCATACATTACATGAACATACACAATTCACATAACATCTTATTCCTTACACGCATACTCATTTATCACAATCATGTTAACTATTACCACACTTGTTATTCGTATATTTCTGCCAACCTTTCTCTGCTTTTTCATTTTCTCTCTTTTATTGATGTCATAGATTGTACAAATACTTGATTTATTTTGTACCATATATATTTTTAAATTCTTTAAAATTCAAAAATAAATTATAAATATATAAATTAACTATAAATTAAAAAATATGTATAACCTTCCTTTATAGAAACTTGTTGTTTGAAATTTATCGAGGAATGAATATATTTCTCACGTACTGTACTTTTGTACAGAATATTTAAAAATAGGTATACAACTTAAGTTTGATAGCTAATGTCTTACTGTTAATAAAAGTTTCCATTCATTGATTTCCATTCTTGATTTTAACGTATTCTAGCAACCTAATTGAACTTTTGTCATTGAAAATGACATCAATTATCTTATACAGAATGAATTATTTAAATAAAGTCATTATTTATTGTTTTATGAAAAATTACCATATTTCAGAAAGCACAAGTAACAGTGGAACAAATTTGTTTCAAAATTATGTTTACATTTCAGGATTATCAGTATTTTTTAAAATGAAACCTTATATTTGATATTATTATAGAACATAAAGAAACAAATTCGACAATCTTAATAAGCATCATTTTAATCATTTATTTTTAGTAAACGCTATTTATTTATATAATCATTGTTTAATAAATAAAGAAAATAATTAAAATTTCCTACAAAATTTCCTATATGGTTCATCGATTCGCGCGTTTGTAATCAAACGTGAACATAGCTATTATAAGGAAACGATAACTGAAGACATTTACTTTTATATTTTATGGCCAATTTTTAATATTAGTCCTTCAAAACGTCTACCATTTGCTTCGATGTATAATTAGGATCTCGCAATTAATTCTTCGTACATATTTTTTAATTTTTGCGAGACTATATCTCATTTTTTATCATTTTTTCTTTCATACTCTGTGAAGTTGTTGATTTTCTCTGATAAATTACATTTTTTCGTATGCAGTGAACTTCCAACAACGCAGGAGATATATTCCACGTAATAGGAAACTACATTAAACGAGACATGCGTTACCAGACGAGTTTATACAAGTTTAAATATGCTTCTGAGTTCTATAGTTGACTGCATGTCGCTGCAGCAAGATAAGCGTATGCATAATAATTTATAATATAATAATAATTTCGAAACAGGAGGTCGCAAAATATGTCAAAGCATTAAATTTATTTTACGCGTCAAACGGTATCGCGTTGTATGAGTTGTATGAATTACATTTTTCATTACGTTGTAGAATTACACGAAAGTCTACCATAGATAAAAACTTATCTATTTATAAATACCGAGTTGAATGCGGAGAGAGAAACGACCTTTAGAAATAAATAATATCATTTTGCTGACGTATTTTACGGGTTTCCATAAAGGTAAAAAAAAATCATTTTCTTCGGTACTTAGTACACCATTAACAAATGGAAGAGGGTTATTAAAGAGTCAAGATAACTGTAAATTGATTGGATTTGAAAATAATCATTTGACATTCAGTAAGTGTTTTAAATAATTTCCGTTTGAGAGGAACTATTTAAAGATTGCAGGTAATACTATAATATAATATTATAATGACGTAACTATGGCAGTGCATAATAGTTCGTGTTTCTCAGGATTGAGTATATGCTATGAAGAATTTCACCTATCAATGTTTAATTTTATATCAATAATTGAGTTATTAATATATTAACATTAATGAATATATCATGTGTGAAATATACAGGGCAACTTATTAATGATTGAAAATACCTTAAACTTGAATTGTGACTGAGTGACAAAGGAATAAATCTACACTGGACAGAATTCTTCGCTTTATTTGGCAAATTTCACGATCAATGTTACTGCTAAGTGTACGTGGTCATGATGTGTGCATAAAATATACAGTCCCAATCAAAAAGATAGCATATAACCTTGAGGTGACGTATACACAATTTTTCAATTTTAATAAATGATATAATAATATTACGATCTTAAGACAAGGATATTTTTCAAAAGAATAAAATATTACTCCCTTTAGTGTCTAACAGAGAAAACAGTTAAAATAACGCGAACAAAATTATAGCACTGATAGAGTTTTGATTTTTTTAAATGAAAAGTAATTTCTTATCAATTGTTGAGTATTAAATCCAAATCTGCCACAAGAAAACGAAAGAAAGAAAGAAGGATTATTATATCAGACGTAAAAAAGATAAAACAAAAAAAAAGAAAAAAAATCGATTTTCGCTGTATTTGCGGATGAATATTAAAAAGAGTAAATTTTTCCATATCTCTGTTTACCACGTCAGATAGTACCATCCTTCATTTACAAAACCAAATTTCATGTTTCATTATATGATTTTTTGCCGTTGAGATGTATTATTTTTAAAATACCTTATTTTTGACATCTAAGAGCAAAGTATATAGTTTTCATATAATTTTTATTATCAGTAGATTAAAATGGTACATTTTCACTGATCTTAGATACCTTATTTTTGACATCTAAGAGCAAAGTATATAGTTTTCATATAATTTTTATTATCAGTAGATTAAAATGGTACATTTTCACTGATCTTAGATACCTTATTTTTGACATCTAAGAGCAAAGTATATAGTTTTCATATAATTTTTATTATCAGTAGATTAAAATGGTACATTTTCACTGATCTTAGAATTGTGAGGTTAAAATATTATTCGGTATAGTTTAAAAATTGTATATATGTTATCTCAAAATTAAAAGTAGCACACATGTAGCATCTTTTTGCCCGGGATTGTTGACCGCAATAGTCACTGAAGAATAGTCGGGACAAATGTGCCGTTTAATCAAATATTCCAGATAATCGAGTGTCGAATAGTGGAAATTCTATTGCAATATGCTTTTTATTCAATGACTATAAAATTTTTAACATAAAACTTTCACTCAAATCGCAAGAAAATATGTATATTCGTTTAAGTAAGTACTTACTTCCTTCACTTCTTACTTAAAATAATGGAAATATTTGGAGTGGACAAACGGATATACACTATATTTACAAGCGTACAAGGTGTGCATTATGCAAAACCCTGCAAAAAATGATGCAAGATATGCAAAATAAGAGATATACTTTCACAATCTTCTATATGCACGACAAACTTTCAGTTTTAGATTTTTTGTATTTTCTATAAAGATATACAATTATATAAACCTCTGCAGTGTAGTTTTAGTATTAAGGCATAACGAAGTCAATGCATTCCTTATTCAATAAACATGCCATAATGTTTTTCTTAGGAAGATATTATAATACTTGCAGGTTACTTTATATATTAAAAATACATTGTTCAAATTTGTCGTACACTGAAAATGAGAAAATACGTACAATTATGGTGTACAGTATCCGATTCACAAAAGTATAATTAATTTATAAAAGTATCCCAGTAAAGCGCTTGTTTGGAACTGCGGCATTTCGAAACAGTGTTATTAATTTTTAGTTTAATAAAATTAATCAAACTATAGTTCTTTTTTTTATAACAAGGAATAGATATTATTTTAACAATCATACATCATCATTTTTCCTCTAAAAAGGGATATTAGAAATATGTATAGAGATATATGTATATATAA
Organism: Eufriesea mexicana; assembly: GCF_001483705.2. Classification (NCBI taxonomy): domain Eukaryota; kingdom Metazoa; phylum Arthropoda; class Insecta; order Hymenoptera; family Apidae; genus Eufriesea; species Eufriesea mexicana. Next base: position 995,020 of record NW_016908250.1, on the reverse strand, counting down.
ATTTGGAGATTAGTTATACGTAGAGGATGTGTTTTCTAAAATTTTTAGAACTATCTGATCGATTAAAAAGTTTAACATTCGGAAGGAATTTCCTTGATTTGGAATTAATATGATAAATTTCATAATATGGTATATCTTCTGTGAAATAACCTAGTTTTGAATAGTTTATGAATAATGTTATATATAGTAATTTATGAATTATTTATGAATATTTATTAAGACAAAATTTGTTGAAAAGTCCTTTATACATTGCCACATACAAAACATTTTAAAAACGAAATTAACGCTAATTCTATATTTAAAAATTTGTAAACTTTGGCTTAATTTTTCTTTTTTCATCTTATAACAATTTTACAGAAAATAAACGAAACATTAAATTTTTTTCACGATAAATTATTAAAATTATTTTTACAGAAACAAATATAAATATACATAAATATTTCGTTTTAGAATTTTATTTTATTCCTTCATGAAAAACCACACTATTTCGGTTGTGTTATCAATGATAGACCACCCTGTATACCACAGACTAAATGTGTCTCTAATGCTATATAATCAGATCATGGAACAGCCTGGAGGCAAAAGAGCAGCTCAGGTAAACATAATTTCCGCAAATTAGCTCCAAATTAATATTTAGTGGGACGTAACAGCTTCAGGGTGTTGCAGTTCTATCGAATCGGGGAAATATAGTCGAGACAGAAATTAGTAACTCTGAGTTTGTCTAGAAAAGATTAAGAAATAACATGTGTAATGAAATATTCTCAACGTTCATTTCACAAAAATTTAACGTCTTTCAAAATATTTTACATGTTTCGAATATTTGAAAAGAGAATTACGTTTGGTCAAATGGAATGATAGCATTTACAAACGCAGTATAAAAATTGAAATACGAATCCGATTGGATAAGTCTGTTACAGATGGAACTGCGAGTTAATGGATGAAACCGTCCGTTTTTTCGCGGATTTTACAAAGCCATAGGATTTTCTGCGTGGTGAATTTGTTGTCAGTCTACTTACAGATTTGCAATCTTTTTATTCCAGCAGATAAAAACTGAATGTTGAAGGTTTACAACTGTCCTATCACGCGATTCAAATCCGCCATTCAGATGCAGTACGAACGTATAGTTAAGTGTACACTTGATGACATTATCTGACCTCAAAAAAGAAGCGGTCGTTTTTGATAATCGAGAAACATAGATGAAACTTGTTTATACAAGGTGTTTCGCATAAAACAAGCCATTTGAATATCTTTATTTGTGGAAATACGAAAAATATTTTTCATACTATTTAATATTATTCATAATAATATTATTAACATATTTTGTATTAACCCTTTGCACTCGAGAGGTGCCTTTCAGTTACCATTTGATAAAATTTCGAACATCTATATTAATTAATGTGTAAAATTTAAAATAACGTAACAGTATGCGAGATATCGAAATTAAATAATTCTACGTGTTAATTATTATACAATTTTTTATTTACTGCTTAAAATAATATCGTCAGTTTTGTAGCAGAAAATTTTTTCTTCTTCTTTAGTCAAAAAATGGTCGAGTGCAAAG